>NW_027523222.1:0-55485 GCF_052094955.1 Ictidomys tridecemlineatus
TGGCAGGCCCTTTCCATAAAAGTGATTCTCGCCAGTCTCTGCTTAGGGCTACATCAATAGCAAACAAACCATAGAGATAGAACTTGAAACTGCTTTATTGTGTCAAGTTTCAAAGAGCTAGCACAAACCGTGTTTGATTTAGAGTTCCAAATACATGTATCCCTATAGGAGAAAACAGAGTGAAACCTCAAAATGAAACCGGTTACTGCCAACGAACGGTTTAACCTAGAAGAACGAAATTTGGCGAGCCAAGTGGGATTGGTGTACTGATCATTACCTGAAAGTTTCATCAAGATTGGGTGAAAAAGTGTGTGCTGAGATTTCAGGCAACTCGTAGTTTTTTGGAAGCTTGGCAGGCCCTTTCCATGAAAGTGATTCTCGCCAGTCTCTGCTTAGGGCTACATCAACAGCAAACAAACCATAGAGATAGAACTTGAAACTGCTTTATTGTGTCAAGTTTCAAAGAGCTAGCACAAACCGTGTTTGATTTAGAGTTCCAAATACATGTATCCCTATAGGAGAAAACAGAGTGAAACCTCAAAATGAAACCGGTTACTGCCAACGAACGGTTTAACCTAGAAGAACGAAATTTGGCGAGCCAAGTGGAATTGGTGTACTGATCATTACCTGAAAGTTTCATCAAGATTGGGTGAAAAAGTGTGTGCTCAGATTTCAGGCAACTCGTAGTTTTTTGGAAGCTTGGCAGGCCCTTTCCATGAAAGTGATTCTCGCCAGTCTCTGCTTAGGGCTACATCAACAGCAAACAAACCATAGAGATAGAACTTGAAACTGCTTTATTGTGTCAAGTTTCAAAGAGCTAGCACAAACCGTGTTTGATTTAGAGTTCCAAATACATGTATCCCTATAGTAGAAAACAGAGTGAAATCTCAAAATGAAACCGGTTACTGCCAACGAACGGTTTAACCTAGAAGAACGAAATTCGGTGAGCCAAGTGGGATTGGTGTACTGATCATTACTTGAAAGTTTCATCAAGATTGGGTGATAAAGTGTGTGCTGAGATTTCGGGCAACTCGTAGTTTTTTGGAAGCTTGGCAGGCCCTTTCCATAAAAGTGATTCTCGCCAGTCTCTGCTTAGGGCTACATCAATAGCAAACAAACCATAGAGATAGAACTTGAAACTGCTTTATTGTGTCAAGTTTCAAAGAGCTAGCACAAACCGTGTTTGATTTAGAGTTCCAAATACATGTATCCCTATAGGAGAAAACAGAGTGAAACCTCAAAATGAAACCGGTTTCTGCCAACGAACGGTTTAACCTAGAAGAACGAAATTTGGCGAGCCAAGTGGAATTGGTGTACTGATCATTACCTGAAAGTTTCATCAAGATTTTTTGAAAAAGTGTGTGCTGAGATTTCTGGCAACTCGTAGTTTTTTGGAAGCTTTGCAGGCCCTTTCCATGAAAGTGATTCTCGCCAGTCTCTGCTTAGGGCTACATCAACAGCAAACAAACCATAGAGATAGAACTTGAAACTGCTTTATTTTGTCAAGTTTCAAAGAGCTAGCACAAACCGTGTTTGATTTAGAGTTCCAAATACATGTATCCCTATAGGAGAAAACAGAGTGAAACCTCAAAATGAAACCAGTTACTGCCAACGAACGGTTTAACCTAGAAGAACGAAATTTGGCGAGCCAAGTGGGATTGGTGTACTGATCATTACCTGAAAGTTTCATCAAGATTGGGTGAAAAAGTGTTTGCTGAGATTTCAGGCAACTCGTAGTTTTTTGGAAGCTTGGCAGGCCCTTTCCATGAAAGTGATTCTCGCCAGTCTCTTCTTAGGGCTACATCAACAGCAAACAATCCATAGAGATAGAACATGAAACTGCTTTATTGTGTCAAGTTTCAAAGAGCTAGCACAAACCGTGTTTGATTTAGAGTTCCAAATACATGTATCCCTATAGGAGAAAACAGAGTGAAACCTCAAAATGAAACCGGTTACTGCCAACGAACGGTTTAACCTAGAAGAATGAAATTTGGCGAGCCAAGTGGGATTGGTGTACTGATCATTACCTGAAAGTTTCATCAAGATTGGCTGAAAAAGTGTGTGCTGAGATTTCAGGAAACTCGTAGTTTTTTGGAAGCTTGACAGGCCCTTTCCATGAAAGTGATTCTCGCCAGTCTCTGCTTAGGGCTACATCAACAGCAAACAAACCATAGAGATAGCACTTGAAACTGCTTTATTGTGTCAAGTTTCAAAGAGCTAGCACAAAACGTGTTTGATTTAGAGTTTCAAATACATGTATCCCTATAGGAGAAAACAGAGTGAAACCTCAAAATGAAACCGGTTACTGCCAACGAACGGTTTAACCTAGAAGAACAAAATTTGGCGAGCCAAGTGGGATTGGTGTACTGATCATTACCTGAAAGTTTCATCAAGATTGGGTGAAAAAGTGTGTGCTGAGATTTCTGGCAACTCGTAGTTTTTTGGAAGCTTGGCAGGCCCTTTCCATGAAAGTGATTCTCGCCAGTCTCTGCTTAGGGCTACATCAACAGCAAACAAACCATAGAGATAGAACTTGAAACTGCTTTATTTTGTCAAGTTTCAAAGAGCTAGCACAAACCGTGTTTGATTTAGAGTTCCAAATACATGTATCCCTATAGGAGAAAACAGAGTGAAACCTCAAAATGAAACCGGTTACTTCCAAAGAACGGTTTAACCTAGAAGAACGAAATTTGGCGAGCCAAGTGGGATTGGTGTACTGATCATTACCTGAAAGTTTCATCAAGATTGGGTGAAAAAGTGTGTGCTGAGATTTCAGGCAACTCGTAGTTTTTTGGAAGCTTGGCAGGCCCTTTCCATGAAAGTGATTCTCGCCAGTCTCTTCTTAGGGCTACATCAACAGCAAACAATCCATAGAGATAGAACATGAAACTGCTTTATTGTGTCAAGTTTCAAAGAGCTAGCACAAACCGTGTTTGATTTAGAGTTCCAAATACATGTATCCCTATAGGAGAAAACAGAGTGAAACCTCAAAATGAAACCGGTTACTGCCAACGAAAGGTTTAACCTAGAAGAACGAAATTTGGCAAGCCAAGTGGGATTGGTGTACTGATCATTACCTGAAAGTTTCATCAAGATTGGGTGAAAAAGTGTGTGCTGAGATTTCAGGCAAATCGTAGTTTTTTGGAAGCTTGGCAGGCCCTTTCCATGAAAGTGATTCTCGCCAGTCTCTGCTTAGGGCTACATCAACAGCAAACAAACCATAGAGATAGAACTTGAAACTGCTTTATTGTGTCAAGTTTCAAAGAGCTAGCACAAACCGTGTTTGATTTAGAGTTCCAAATACATGTATCCCTAAATGAGAAAACAGAGTGAAACCTCAAAATGAAACCGGTTACTGCCAACGAAGGGTTTAACCTAGAAGAACGAAATTTGGCGAGCCAAGTGGGATTGGTGTTCTGATCATTACCTGAAAGTTTCATCAAGATTTGGTGAAAAAGTGTGTGCTGAGATTTCAGGGAACTCGTAGTTTTTTGAAAGCTTGGCAGGCCCTTTCCATGAAAGTAATTCTCGCCAGTCTCTGCTTAGGGCTACATCAACAGCAAACAAACCATAGAGATAGCACTTGAAACTGCTTTATTGTGTCAAGTTTCAAAGAGCTAGCACAAACCGTGTTTGATTTAGAGTTCCAAATACATGTATCCCTATAGGAGAAAACAGAGTGAAACCTCAAAATGAAACCGGTTACTACCAACGAACGGTTTAATCTAGAAGAACGAAATATGGCGAGCCAAGTGGGATTGGTGTACTGATCATTACCTAAAAGTATCATCAAGATTGGGTGAAAAAGTGTTTGCTGAGATTTCAGGCAACTCTTAGTTTTTTGGAAGCTTGGCAGGCCCTTTCCGTGAAAGTGATTCTCGCCAGTCTCTTCTTAGGGCTACATCAACAGCAAACAAACCATAGAGATAGAACTTAAAACTGCTTTATTGTGTCAAGTTTCAAAGAGCTAGCACAAACCGTGTTTGATTTAGAGTTCCAAATACATGTATCTCTATAGGAGAAAACAGAGAGAAACCTCAAAATGAAACCGGTTACTGCCAATGAACGGTTTAATCTAGAAGAACGAAATTTGGCGAGCCAAGTGGGATTGGTGTACTTATCATTACCTGAAAGTTTCATCAAGATTGGGTGAAAAAGTGTGTGCTGAGATTTCAGGCCACTCGTAGTTTTTTGGAAGCTTGGCAGGCCCTTTCCAAGAAAGGGATTCTCGCCAGTCTCTGCTTAGGGCTACACCAACAGCAAACAAACAATAGAGATAGCACTTGAAACTGCTTTATTGTGTCAAGTTTCAAAGAGCTAGCACAAACCGTGTTTGATTTAGAGTTCCAAATACATGTATCCCTATAGGAGAAAACAGAGTGAAACCTCAAAATGAAACCGGTTACTGCCAACGAACGGTTTAACCTAGAAGAATGAAATTTGGCGAGCCAAGTGGGATTGGTGTACTGATTATTACCTGAAAGTTTCATCAAGATTGGGTGAAAAAGTGTGTGCTGAGATTTCAGGGAACTCGTAGTTTTTTGGAAGCTTGGCAGGCCCTTTCCATGAAAGTGATTCTCGCCAGTCTCTGCTTAGGGCTACATCAACAGCAAACAAACGATAGAGATAGAAGTTGAAACTGCTTTATTGTGTCAAGTTTCAAAGAGCTAGCACAAACCGTGTTTGATTTAGAGTTCCAAATACATGTATCCCTATAGGAGAAAACAGAGTGAAACCTCAAAATGAAACCGGTTACTGCCAATGAACGGTTTAACCTAGAAGAACGAAATTTGGCGAGCCAAGTGGGATTGGTGTACTGATCATTACCTGAAAGTTTCATCAAGATTGGGTGAAAAAGGGTGTGCTGAGATTTCAGGCAACTCGTAGTTTTTTGGAAGCTTGGCAGGCCCTTTCCATGAAAGTGATTCTCGCCAGTCTCTGCTTAGGGCTACATCAATAGCAAACAAACCATAGAGATAGAACTTGAAACTGCTTTATTGTGTCAAGTTTCAAAGAGCTAGCACAAACCGTGTTTGATTTAGAGTTCCAAATACATGTATCCCTATAGGAGAAAACAGAGTGAAACCTCAAAATGAAACCGGTTACTGCCAACGAACGGTTTAACCTAGAAGAACGAAATTTGGCGAGCCAAGTGGAATTGGTGTACTGATCATTACCTGAAAGTTTCATCAAGATTGGGTGAAAAAGTGTGTGCTCAGATTTCAGGAAACTCGTAGTTTTTTGGAAGCTTGGCAGGCCCTTTCCATAAAAGTGATTCTCGCCAGTCTCTGCTTAGGGCTACATCAATAGTAAACAAACCATAGAGATAGAACTTGAAACTGCTTTATTGTGTCAAGTTTCAAAGAGCTAGCACAAACCGTGTTTGATTTAGAGTTCCAAATACATGTATCCCTATAGGAGAAAACAGAGTGAAACCTCAAAATGAAACCGGTTACTGCCAACGAACGGTTTAACCTAGAAGAACGAAATTTGGCGAGCCAAGTGGGATTGGTGTACTGATCATTACCTTAAAGTTTCATCAAGATTGGGTGAAAAAGTGTGTGCTGAGATTTCAGGCAACTCGTAGTTTTTTGGAAGCTTGGCAGGCCCTTTCCATGAAAGTGATTCTCGCCAGTCTCTGCTTAGGGCTACATCAACAGCAAACAAACCATAGAGATAGAACTTGAAACTGCTTTATTGTGTCAAGATTCAAAGAGCTAGCACAAACCGTGTTTGATTTAGAGTTCCAAATACATGTATCCCTATAGGAGAAAACAGAGTGAAACCTCAAAATGAAACTGGTTACTGCCAACGAACGGTTTAACCTAGAAGAACGAAATTTGGCGAGCCAAGTGGAATTGGTGTACTGATCATTACCTGAAAGTTTCATCAAGATTGGGTGAAAAAGTGTGTGCTCAGATTTCAGGCAACTCGTAGTTTTTTGGAAGCTTGGCAGGCCCTTTCCATGAAAGTGATTCTCGCCAGTCTCTGCTTAGGGCTACATCAACAGCAAACAAACCATAGAGATAGAACTTGAAACTGCTTTATTGTGTCAAGTTTCAAAGAGCTATCACAAACCGTGTTTGATTTAGAGTTCCAAATACATGTATCGCTATAGGAGAAAACAGAGTGAAACCTCAAAATGAAACCGGTTACTGCCAACGAACGGTTTAACCTAGAAGAACGAAATTTGGCGAGCCAAGTGGGATTGGTGTACTGATCATTACCTGAAAGTTTCATCAAGATTGGGTGAAAAAAGGGTGTGCTGAGATTTCAGGCAACTCGTAGTTTTTTGGAAGCTTGGCAGGCCCTTTCCATAAAAGTGATTCTCGCCAGTCTCTGCTTAGGGCTACATCAATAGCAAACAAACCATAGAGATAGAACTTGAAACTGCTTTATTGTGTCAAGTTTCAAAGAGCTAGCACAAATGGTGTTTGATTTAGAGTTCCAAATACATGTATCCCTATAGGGGAAAACAGAGTGAAACCTCAAAATGAAACCGGTTACTGCCAACGAACGGTTTAACCTAGAAGAACGAAATTTGGCGAGCCAAGTGGGATTGGTGTACTGATCATTACCTGAAAGTTTCATCAAGATTGGGTGAAAAAGTGTGTGCTGAGATTTCAGGCAACTCGTAGTTTTTTGGAAGCTTGGCAGGCCCTTTCCATGAAAGTGATTCTCGCCAGTCTCTGCTTAGGGCTACATCAACAGCAAACAAACCATAGAGATAGAACTTGAAACTGCTTTATTGTGTCAAGTTTCAAAGAGCTAGCACAAACCGTGTTTGATTTAGAGTTCCAAATACATGTATCCCTATAGGAGAAAACAGAGTGAAACCTCAAAATGAAACCGGTTACTGCCAACGAACGGTTTAACCTAGAAGAACGAAATTTGGCGAGCCAAGTGGAATTGGTGTACTGATCATTACCTGAAAGTTTCATCAAGATTGGGTGAAAAAGTGTGTGCTCAGATTTCAGGCAACTCGTAGTTTTTTGGAAGCTTGGCAGGCCCTTTCCATGAAAGTGATTCTCGCCAGTCTCTGCTTAGGGCTACATCAACAGCAAACAAACCATAGAGATAGAACTTGAAACTGCTTTATTGTGTCAAGTTTCAAAGAGCTAGCACAAATGGTGTTTGATTTAGAGTTCCAAATACATGTATCCCTATAGGAGAAAACAGAGTGAAACCTCAAAATGAAACCGGTTACTGCCAACGAACGGTTTAACCTAGAAGAACGAAATTTGGAGAGCAAAGTTGGATTCGTGTACTGATCATTACCTGAAAGTTTCATCAAGATTGGGTGAAAACATGTGTGCTGAGATTTCAGGCAACTCGTAGTTTTTTGGAAGCTTGGCAGGCCCTTTCCATGAAAGTGATTCTCGCCAGTCTCTGCTTAGGGCTACATCAACAGCAAACAAACCATAGAGATAGAACTTGAAACTGCTTTATTGTGTCAAGTTTCAAAGAGCTAGCACAAATGGTGTTTGATTTAGAGTTCCAAATACATGTATCGCTATAGGAGAAAACAGAGTGAAACCTCAAAATGAAACCGGTTACTGCCAACGAACGGTTTAACCTAGAAGAACGAAATTTGGCGAGCCAAGTGGGATTGGTGTACTGATCATTACCTGAAAGTTTCATCAAGATTGGGTGAAAAAAGGGTGTGCTGAGATTTCAGGCAACTCGTAGTTTTTTGGAAGCTTGGCAGGCCCTTTCCATAAAAGTGATTCTCGCCAGTCTCTGCTTAGGGCTACATCAATAGCAAACAAACCATAGAGATAGAACTTGAAACTGCTTTATTGTGTCAAGTTTCAAAGAGCTAGCACAAACCGTGTTTGATTTAGAGTTCCAAATACATGTATCCCTATAGGAGAAAACAGAGTGAAACCTCAAAATGAAACCGGTTACTGCCAACGAACGGTTTAACCTAGAAGAACGAAATTTGGCGAGCCAAGTGGGATTGGTGTACTGATCATTACCTGAAAGTTTCATCAAGATTGGGTGAAAAAGTGTGTGCTGAGATTTCAGGCAACTCGTAGTTTTTTGGAAGCTTGGCAGGCCCTTTCCATGAAAGTGATTCTCGCCAGTCTCTGCTTAGGGCTACATCAACAGCAAACAAACCATAGAGATAGAACTTGAAACTGCTTTATTGTGTCAAGTTTCAAAGAGCTAGCACAAACCGTGTTTGATTTAGAGTTCCAAATACATGTATCCCTATAGGAGAAAACAGAGTGAAACCTCAAAATGAAACCGGTTACTGCCAACGAACGGTTTAACCTAGAAGAACGAAATTTGGCGAGCCAAGTGGAATTGGTGTACTGATCATTACCTGAAAGTTTCATCAAGATTGGGTGAAAAAGTGTGTGCTCAGATTTCAGGCAACTCGTAGTTTTTTGGAAGCTTGGCAGGCCCTTTCCATGAAAGTGATTCTCGCCAGTCTCTGCTTAGGGCTACATCAACAGCAAACAAACCATAGAGATAGAACTTGAAACTGCTTTATTGTGTCAAGTTTCAAAGAGCTAGCACAAACCGTGTTTGATTTAGAGTTCCAAATACATGTATCCCTATAGGAGAAAACAGAGTGAAATCTCAAAATGAAACCGGTTACTGCCAACGAACGGTTTAACCTAGAAGAACGAAATTCGGTGAGCCAAGTGGGATTGGTGTACTGATCATTACTTGAAAGTTTCATCAAGATTGGGTGATAAAGTGTGTGCTGAGATTTCGGGCAACTCGTAGTTTTTTGGAAGCTTGGCAGGCCCTTTCCATAAAAGTGATTCTCGCCAGTCTCTGCTTAGGGCTACATCAATAGCAAACAAACCATAGAGATAGAACTTGAAACTGCTTTATTGTGTCAAGTTTCAAAGAGCTAGCACAAACCGTGTTTGATTTAGAGTTCCAAATACATGTATCCCTATAGGAGAAAACAGAGTGAAACCTCAAAATGAAACCGGTTACTGCCAACGAACGGTTTAACCTAGAAGAACGAAATTTGGCGAGCCAAGTGGAATTGGTGTACTGATCATTACCTGAAAGTTTCATCAAGATTTTTTGAAAAAGTGTGTGCTGAGATTTCTGGCAACTCGTAGTTTTTTGGAAGCTTTGCAGGCCCTTTCCATGAAAGTGATTCTCGCCAGTCTCTGCTTAGGGCTACATCAACAGCAAACAAACCATAGAGATAGAACTTGAAACTGCTTTATTTTGTCAAGTTTCAAAGAGCTAGCACAAACCGTGTTTGATTTAGAGTTCCAAATACATGTATCCCTATAGGAGAAAACAGAGTGAAACCTCAAAATGAAACCAGTTACTGCCAACGAACGGTTTAACCTAGAAGAACGAAATTTGGCGAGCCAAGTGGGATTGGTGTACTGATCATTACCTGAAAGTTTCATCAAGATTGGGTGAAAAAGTGTTTGCTGAGATTTCAGGCAACTCGTAGTTTTTTGGAAGCTTGGCAGGCCCTTTCCATGAAAGTGATTCTCGCCAGTCTCTTCTTAGGGCTACATCAACAGCAAACAATCCATAGAGATAGAACATGAAACTGCTTTATTGTGTCAAGTTTCAAAGAGCTAGCACAAACCGTGTTTGATTTAGAGTTCCAAATACATGTATCCCTATAGGAGAAAACAGAGTGAAACCTCAAAATGAAACCGGTTACTGCCAACGAACGGTTTAACCTAGAAGAATGAAATTTGGCGAGCCAAGTGGGATTGGTGTACTGATCATTACCTGAAAGTTTCATCAAGATTGGCTGAAAAAGTGTGTGCTGAGATTTCAGGAAACTCGTAGTTTTTTGGAAGCTTGACAGGCCCTTTCCATGAAAGTGATTCTCGCCAGTCTCTGCTTAGGGCTACATCAACAGCAAACAAACCATAGAGAGAGAACTTAAAACTGCTTTATTGTGTCCAGTTTCAAAGAGCTAGCACAAACCGTGTTTGATTTAGAGTTCCAAATACATGTATCCCTATAGGAGAAAACAGAGTGAAACCTCAAAATGAAACCAGTTACTGCCAACGAACGGTTTAACCTAGAAGAACGAAATTTGGCGAGCCAAGTGGGATTGGTGTACTGATCATTACCTGAAAGTTTCATCAAGATTGGTGAAAAAGTGTGTGCTGAGATTTCAGGCCACTCATAGTTTTTTGGAAGTTTGGCAGGCCCTTTCCATGAAAGTGATTCTCACCAGTCTCTGCTTAAAGCTACACCAACAGCAAAAAAACAATAGAGATAGCACTTGAAACTGCTTTATTGTGTCAAGTTTCAAAGAGCTAGCACAAAACGTGTTTGATTTAGAGTTTCAAATACATGTATCCCTATAGGAGAAAACAGAGTGAAACCTCAAAATGAAACCGGTTACTGCCAACGAACGGTTTAACCTAGAAGAACAAAATTTGGCGAGCCAAGTGGGATTGGTGTACTGATCATTACCTGAAAGTTTCATCAAGATTGGGTGAAAAAGTGTGTGCTGAGATTTCTGGCAACTCGTAGTTTTTTGGAAGCTTGGCAGGCCCTTTCCATGAAAGTGATTCTCGCCAGTCTCTGCTTAGGGCTACATCAACAGCAAACAAACCATAGAGATAGAACTTGAAACTGCTTTATTTTGTCAAGTTTCAAAGAGCTAGCACAAACCGTGTTTGATTTAGAGTTCCAAATACATGTATCCCTATAGGAGAAAACAGAGTGAAACCTCAAAATGAAACCGGTTACTTCCAAAGAACGGTTTAACCTAGAAGAACGAAATTTGGCGAGCCAAGTGGGATTGGTGTACTGATCATTACCTGAAAGTTTCATCAAGATTGGGTGAAAAAGTGTGTGCTGAGATTTCAGGCAACTCGTAGTTTTTTGGAAGCTTGGCAGGCCCTTTCCATGAAAGTGATTCTCGCCAGTCTCTTCTTAGGGCTACATCAACAGCAAACAATCCATAGAGATAGAACATGAAACTGCTTTATTGTGTCAAGTTTCAAAGAGCTAGCACAAACCGTGTTTGATTTAGAGTTCCAAATACATGTATCCCTATAGGAGAAAACAGAGTGAAACCTCAAAATGAAACCGGTTACTGCCAACGAAAGGTTTAACCTAGAAGAACGAAATTTGGCAAGCCAAGTGGGATTGGTGTACTGATCATTACCTGAAAGTTTCATCAAGATTGGGTGAAAAAGTGTGTGCTGAGATTTCAGGCAAATCGTAGTTTTTTGGAAGCTTGGCAGGCCCTTTCCATGAAAGTGATTCTCGCCAGTCTCTGCTTAGGGCTACATCAACAGCAAACAAACCATAGAGATAGAACTTGAAACTGCTTTATTGTGTCAAGTTTCAAAGAGCTAGCACAAACCGTGTTTGATTTAGAGTTCCAAATACATGTATCCCTAAATGAGAAAACAGAGTGAAACCTCAAAATGAAACCGGTTACTGCCAACGAAGGGTTTAACCTAGAAGAACGAAATTTGGCGAGCCAAGTGGGATTGGTGTTCTGATCATTACCTGAAAGTTTCATCAAGATTTGGTGAAAAAGTGTGTGCTGAGATTTCAGGGAACTCGTAGTTTTTTGAAAGCTTGGCAGGCCCTTTCCATGAAAGTAATTCTCGCCAGTCTCTGCTTAGGGCTACATCAACAGCAAACAAACCATAGAGATAGCACTTGAAACTGCTTTATTGTGTCAAGTTTCAAAGAGCTAGCACAAACCGTGTTTGATTTAGAGTTCCAAATACATGTATCCCTATAGGAGAAAACAGAGTGAAACCTCAAAATGAAACCGGTTACTACCAACGAACGGTTTAATCTAGAAGAACGAAATATGGCGAGCCAAGTGGGATTGGTGTACTGATCATTACCTAAAAGTATCATCAAGATTGGGTGAAAAAGTGTTTGCTGAGATTTCAGGCAACTCTTAGTTTTTTGGAAGCTTGGCAGGCCCTTTCCGTGAAAGTGATTCTCGCCAGTCTCTTCTTAGGGCTACATCAACAGCAAACAAACCATAGAGATAGAACTTAAAACTGCTTTATTGTGTCAAGTTTCAAAGAGCTAGCACAAACCGTGTTTGATTTAGAGTTCCAAATACATGTATCTCTATAGGAGAAAACAGAGAGAAACCTCAAAATGAAACCGGTTACTGCCAATGAACGGTTTAATCTAGAAGAACGAAATTTGGCGAGCCAAGTGGGATTGGTGTACTTATCATTACCTGAAAGTTTCATCAAGATTGGGTGAAAAAGTGTGTGCTGAGATTTCAGGCCACTCGTAGTTTTTTGGAAGCTTGGCAGGCCCTTTCCATGAAAGTGATTCTCGCCAGTCTCTGCTTAGGGCTACACCAACAGCAAACAAACAATAGAGATAGCACTTGAAACTGCTTTATTGTGTCAAGTTTCAAAGAGCTAGCACAAACCGTGTTTGATTTAGAGTTCCAAATACATGTATCCCTATAGGAGAAAACAGAGTGAAACCTCAAAATGAAACCGGTTACTGCCAACGAACGGTTTAACCTAGAAGAATGAAATTTGGCGAGCCAAGTGGGATTGGTGTACTGATTATTACCTGAAAGTTTCATCAAGATTGGGTGAAAAAGTGTGTGCTGAGATATCAGGGAACTCGTAGTTTTTTGGAAGCTTGGCAGGCCCTTTCCATGAAAGTGATTCTCGCCAGTCTCTGCTTAGGGCTACATCAACAGCAAACAAACGATAGAGATAGAACTTGAAACTGCTTTATTGTGTCAAGTTTCAAAGAGCTAGCACAAACCGTGTTTGATTTAGAGTTCCAAATACATGTATCCCTATAGGAGAAAACAGAGTGAAACCTCAAAATGAAACCGGTTACTGCCAATGAACGGTTTAACCTAGAAGAACGAAATTTGGCGAGCCAAGTGGGATTGGTGTACTGATCATTACCTGAAAGTTTCATCAAGATTGGGTGAAAAAGGGTGTGCTGAGATTTCAGGCAACTCGTAGTTTTTTGGAAGCTTGGCAGGCCCTTTCCATGAAAGTGATTCTCGCCAGTCTCTGCTTAGGGCTACATCAACAGCAAACAAACCATAGAGATAGAACTTGAAACTGCTTTATTGTGTCAAGTTTCAAAGAGCTAGCACAAACCGTGTTTGATTTAGAGTTCCAAATACATGTATCCCTATAGGAGAAAACAGAGTGAAACCTCAAAATGAAACCGGTTACTGCCAACGAACGGTTTAACCTAGAAGAACGAAATTTGGCGAGCCAAGTGTGATTGGTGTACTGATCATTACCTGAAAGTTTCATCAAGATTGGGTGAAAACATGTGTGCTGAGATTTCAGGCAACTCGCAGTTTTTTGGAAGCTTGGCAGGCCCTTTCCATGAAAGTGATTCTCGCCAGTCTCTGCTTAGGGCTACATCAACAGCAAACAATCCATAGAGACAGAACTTGAAACTGCTTTATTGTGTCAAGTTTCAAAGAGCTAGCACAAATGGTGTTTGATTTAGAGTTCCAAATACATGTATCGCTATAGGAGAAAACAGAGTGAAACCTCAAAATGAAACCGGTTACTGCCAACGAACGGTTTAACCTAGAAGAACGAAATTTGGCGAGCCAAGTGGGATTGGTGTACTGATCATTACCTGAAAGTTTCATCAAGATTGGGTGAAAAAAGGGTGTGCTGAGATTTCAGGCAACTCGTAGTTTTTTGGAAGCTTGGCAGGCCCTTTCCATAAAAGTGATTCTCGCCAGTCTCTGCTTAGGGCTACATCAATAGCAAACAAACCATAGAGATAGAACTTGAAACTGCTTTATTGTGTCAAGTTTCAAAGAGCTAGCACAAACCGTGTTTGATTTAGAGTTCCAAATACATGTATCCCTATAGGAGAAAACAGAGTGAAACCTCAAAATGAAACCGGTTACTGCCAACGAACGGTTTAACCTAGAAGAACGAAATTTGGCGAGCCAAGTGGGATTGGTGTACTGATCATTACCTGAAAGTTTCATCAAGATTGGGTGAAAAAGTGTGTGCTGAGATTTCAGGCAACTCGTAGTTTTTTGGAAGCTTGGCAGGCCCTTTCCATGAAAGTGATTCTCGCCAGTCTCTGCTTCGGGCTACATCAACAGCAAACAAACCATAGAGATAGAACTTGAAACTGCTTTATTGTGTCAAGTTTCAAAGAGCTAGCACAAACCGTGTTTGATTTAGAGTTCCAAATACATGTATCCCTATAGGAGAAAACAGAGTGAAACCTCAAAATGAAACCGGTTACTGCCAACGAACGGTTTAACCTAGAAGAACGAAATTTGGCGAGCCAAGTGGAATTGGTGTACTGATCATTACCTGAAAGTTTCATCAAGATTGGGTGAAAAAGTGTGTGCTCAGATTTCAGGAAACTCGTAGTTTTTTGGAAGCTTGGCAGGCCCTTTCCATGAAAGTGATTCTCGCCAGTCTCTGCTTAGGGCTACATCAACAGCAAACAAACCATAGAGATAGAACTTGAAACTGCTTTATTGTGTCAAGTTTCAAAGAGCTAGCACAAACCGTGTTTGATTTAGAGTTCCAAATACATGTATCCCTATAGGAGAAAACAGAGTGAAATCTCAAAATGAAACCGGTTACTGCCAACGATCGGTTTAACCTAGAAGAACGAAATTCGGTGAGCCAAGTGGGATTGGTGTACTGATCATTACTTGAAAGTTTCATCAAGATTGGGTGATAAAGTGTGTGCTGAGATTTCGGGCAACTCGTAGTTTTTTGGAAGCTTGGCAGGCCCTTTCCATGAAAGTGATTCTCGCCAGTCTCTGCTTAGGGCTACATCAACAGCAAACAAACCATAGAGATAGAACTTGAAACTGCTTTATTGTGTCAAGTTTCAAAGAGCTAGCACAAACCGTGTTTGATTTAGAGTTCCAAATACATGTATCCCTATAGGAGAAAACAGAGTGAAACCTTAAAATGAAACCGGTTACTGCCAACGAACGGTTTAACCTAGAAGAACGAAATTTGGCGAGCCAAGTGTGATTGGTGTACTGATCATTACCTGAAAGTTTCATCAAGATTGGGTGAAAACATGTGTGCTGAGATTTCAGGCAACTCGTAGTTTTTTGGAAGCTTGGCAGGCCCTTTCCATGAAAGTGATTCTCGCCAGTCTCTGCTTAGGGCTACATCAACAGCAAACAAACCATAGAGATAGAACTTGAAACTGCTTTATTGTGTCAAGTTTCAAAGAGCTAGCACAAATGGTGTTTGATTTAGAGTTCCAAATACATGTATCGCTATAGGAGAAAACAGAGTGAAACCTCAAAATGAAACCGGTTACTGCCAACGAACGGTTTAACCTAGAAGAACGAAATTTGGCGAGCCAAGTGGGATTGGTGTACTGATCATTACCTGAAAGTTTCATCAAGATTGGGTGAAAAAAGGGTGTGCTGAGATTTCAGGCAACTCGTAGTTTTTTGGAAGCTTGGCAGGCCCTTTCCATAAAAGTGATTCTCGCCAGTCTCTGCTTAGGGCTACATCAATAGCAAACAAACCATAGAGATAGAACTTGAAACTGCTTTATTGTGTCAAGTTTCAAAGAGCTAGCACAAACCGTGTTTGATTTAGAGTTCCAAATACATGTATCCCTATAGGAGAAAACAGAGTGAAACCTCAAAATGAAACCGGTTACTGCCAACGAACGGTTTAACCTACAAGAACGAAATTTGGCGAGCCAAGTGGGATTGGTGTACTGATCATTACCTGAAAGTTTCATCAAGATTGGGTGAAAAAGTGTGTGCTGAGATTTCAGGCAACTCGTAGTTTTTTGGAAGCTTGGCAGGCCCTTTCCATGAAAGTGATTCTCGCCTGTCTCTGCTTAGGGCTACATCAACAGCAAACAAACCATAGAGATAGAAATTGAAACTGCTTTATTCTGTCAAGTTTCAAAGGGCTAGCACCAACCGTGTTTGATTTAGAGTTCCAAATACATGTATCCCTATAGGAGAAAACAGAGTGAAACCTCAAAATGAAACCGGTTACTGCCAACGAACGGTTTAACCTAGAAGAACGAAATTTGGCGAGCCAAGTGGGATTGGTGTACTGATCATTACCTGAAAGTTTCATCAAGATTGGGTGAAAAAGTGTGTGCTGAGATTTCAGGCAACTCGTAGTTTTTTGGAAGCTTGGCAGGCCCTTTCCATGAAAGTGATTCTCGCCAGTCTCTGCTTAGGGCTACATCAACAGCAAACAAACCATAGAGATAGATCTTGAAACTGCTTTATTGTGTCAAGTTTCAAAGAGCTAGCACAAACCGTGTTTGATTTAGAGTTCCAAATACATGTATCCCTATAGGAGAAAACAGAGTGAAACCTCAAAATGAAACCGGTTACTGCCAACGAACGGTTTAACCTAGAAGAACGAAATTTGGCGAGCCAAGTGGAATTGGTGTACTGATCATTACCTGAAAGTTTCATCAAGATTGGGTCAAAAAGTGTGTGCTGAGATTTCAGGAAACTCGTAGTTTTTTGGAAGCTTGGCAGGCCCTTTCCATGAAAGTGATTCTCGCCAGTCTCTGCTTAGGGCTACATCAACAGCAAACAAACCATAGAGATAGAACTTGAAACTGCTTTATTGTGTCAAGTTTCAAAGAGCTAGCACAAACCGTGTTTGATTTAGAGTTCCAAATACATGTATCCCTATAGGAGAAAACAGAGTGAAACCTCAAAATGAAACCGGTTACTGCCAACGAACGGTTTAACCTAGAAGAACGAAATTTGGCGAGCCAAGTGGGATTGGTGTACTGATCATTACCTGAAAGTTTCATCAAGATTGGGTGAAAACATGTGTGCTGAGATTTCAGGCAACTCGTAGTTTTTTGGAAGCTTGGCAGGCCCTTTCCATGAAAGTGATTCTCGCCAGTCTCTGCTTCGGGCTACATCAACAGCAAACAAACCATAGAGATAGAACTTGAAACTGCTTTATTGTGTCAAGTTTCAAAGAGCTAGCACAAATGGTGTTTGATTTAGAGTTCCAAATACATGTATCGCTATAGGAGAAAACAGAGTGAAACCTCAAAATGAAACCGGTTACTGCCAACGAACGGTTTAACCTAGAAGAACGAAATTTGGCGAGCCAAGTGGGATTGGTGTACTGATCATTACCTGAAAGTTTCATCAAGATTGGGTGAAAAAAGGGTGTGCTGAGATTTCAGGCAACTCGTAGTTTTTTGGAAGCTTGGCAGGCCCTTTCCATAAAAGTGATTCTCGCCAGTCTCTGCTTAGGGCTACATCAATAGCAAACAAACCATAGAGATAGAACTTGAAACTGCTTTATTGTGTCAAGTTTCAAAGAGCTAGCACAAACCGTGTTTGATTTAGAGTTCCAAATACATGTATCCCTATAGGAGAAAACAGAGTGAAACCTCAAAATGAAACCGGTTACTGCCAACGAACGGTTTAACCTAGAAGAACGAAATTTGGCGAGCCAAGTGGGATTGGTGTACTGATCATTACCTGAAAGTTTCATCAAGATTGGGTGAAAAAGTGTGTGCTGAGATTTCAGGCAACTCGTAGTTTTTTGGAAGCTTGGCAGGCCCTTTCCATAAAAGTGATTCTCGCCAGTCTCTGCTTAGGGCTACATCAATAGTAAACAAACCATAGAGATAGAACTTGAAACTGCTTTATTGTGTCAAGTTTCAAAGAGCTAGCACAAACCGTGTTTGATTTAGAGTTCCAAATACATGTATCCCTATAGGAGAAAACAGAGTGAAACCTCAAAATGAAACCGGTTACTGCCAACGAACGGTTTAAACTAGAAGAACGAAATTTGGCGAGCCAAGTGGGATTGGTGTACTGATCATTACCTTAAAGTTTCATCAAGATTGGGTGAAAAAGTGTGTGCTGAGATTTCAGGCAACTCGTAGTTTTTTGGAACCTTGGCAGGCCCTTTCCATGAAAGTGATTCTCGCCAGTCTCTGCTTAGGGCTACATCAACAGCAAACAAACCATAGAGATAGAACTTGAAACTGCTTTATTGTGTCAAGATTCAAAGAGCTAGCACAAACCGTGTTTTCTTTAGAGTTCCAAATACATGTATCCCTATAGGAGAAAACAGAGTGAAACCTCAAAATGAAACTGGTTACTGCCAACGAACGGTTTAACCTAGAAGAACGAAATTTGGCGAGCCAAGTGGAATTGGTGTACTGATCATTACCTGAAAGTTTCATCAAGATTGGGTGAAAAAGTGTGTGCTCAGATTTCAGGCAACTCGTAGTTTTTTGGAAGCTTGGCAGGCCCTTTCCATGAAAGTGATTCTCGCCAGTCTCTGCTTAGGGCTACATCAACAGCAAACAAACCATAGAGATAGAACTTGAAACTGCTTTATTGTGTCAAGTTTCAAAGAGCTATCACAAACCGTGTTTGATTTAGAGTTCCAAATACATGTATCGCTATAGGAGAAAACAGAGTGAAACCTCAAAATGAAACCGGTTACTGCCAACGAACGGTTTAACCTAGAAGAACGAAATTTGGCGAGCCAAGTGGGATTGGTGTACTGATCATTACCTGAAAGTTTCATCAAGATTGGGTGAAAAAAGGGTGTGCTGAGATTTCAGGCAACTCGTAGTTTTTTGGAAGCTTGGCAGGCCCTTTCCATAAAAGTGATTCTCGCCAGTCTCTGCTTAGGGCTACATCAATAGCAAACAAACCATAGAGATAGAACTTGAAACTGCTTTATTGTGTCAAGTTTCAAAGAGCTAGCACAAACCGTGTTTGATTTAGAGTTCCAAATACATGTATCCCTATAGGAGAAAACAGAGTGAAACCTCAAAATGAAACCGGTTACTGCCAACGAACGGTTTAACCTAGAAGAACGAAATTTGGCGAGCCAAGTTGGATTGGTGTACTGATCATTACCTGAAAGTTTCATCAAGATTGGGTGAAAAAGTGTGTGCTGAGATTTCAGGCAACTCGTAGTTTTTTGGAAGCTTGGCAGGCCCTTTCCATGAAAGTGATTCTCGCCAGTCTCTGCTTAGGGCTACATCAACAGCAAACAAACCATAGAGATAGAACTTGAAACTGCTTTATTGTGTCAAGCTTCAAAGAGCTAGCACAAACCGTGTTTGATTTAGAGTTCCAAATACATGTATCCCTATAGGAGAAAACTGAGTGAAACCTCAAAATGAAACCGGTTACTGCCAACGAACGGTTTAACCTAGAAGAACGAAATTTGGCGAGCCAAGTGGAATTGGTGTACTGATCATTACCTGAAAGTTTCATCAAGATTGGGTGAAAAAGTGTGTGCTCAGATTTCAGGCAACTCGTAGTTTTTTGGAAGCTTGGCAGGCCCTTTCCATGAAAGTGATTCTCGCCAGTCTCTGCTTAGGGCTACATCAACAGCAAACAAACCATAGAGATAGAACTTGAAACTGCTTTATTGTGTCAAGTTTCAAAGAGCTAGCACAAATGGTGTTTGATTTAGAGTTCCAAATACATGTATCCCTATAGGAGAAAACAGAGTGAAACCTCAAAATGAAACCGGTTACTGCCAACGAACGGTTTAACCTAGAAGAACGAAATTTGGCGAGCCAAGTGTGATTGGTGTACTGATCATTACCTGAAAGTTTCATCAAGATTGGGTGAAAACATGTGTGCTGAGATTTCAGGCAACTCGTAGTTTTTTGGAAGCTTGGCAGGCCCTTTCCATGAAAGTGATTCTCGCCAGTCTCTGCTTAGGGCTACATCAACAGCAAACAAACCATAGAGATAGAACTTGAAACTGCTTTATTGTGTCAAGTTTCAAAGAGCTAGCACAAATGGTGTTTGATTTAGAGTTCCAAATACATGTATCGCTATAGGAGAAAACAGAGTGAAACCTCAAAATGAAACCGGTTACTGCTAACGAACGGTTTAACCTAGAAGAACGAAATTTGGCGAGCCAAGTGGGATTGGTGCACTGATCATTACCTGAAAGTTTCATCAAGATTGGGTGAAAAAAGGGTGTGCTGAGATTTCAGGAAACTCGTAGTTTTTTGGAAGCTTGGCAGGCCCTTTCCATAAAAGTGATTCTCGCCAGTCTCTGCTTAGGGCTACATCAATAGCAAACAAACCATAGAGATAGAACTTGAAACTGCTTTATTGTGTCAAGTTTCAAAGAGCTAGCACAAACCGTGTTTGATTTAGAGTTCCAAATACATGTATCCCTATAGGAGAAAACAGAGTGAAACCTCAAAATGAAACCGGTTACTGCCAACGAACGGTTTAACCTAGAAGAACGAAATTTGGCGAGCCAAGTGGGATTGGTGTACTGATCATTACCTGAAAGTTTCATCAAGATTGGGTGAAAAAGTGTGTGCTGAGATTTCAGGCAACTCGTAGTTTTTTGGAAGTTTGGCAGGCCCTTTCCATGAAAGTGATTCTCGCCAGTCTCTGCTTAGGGCTACATCAACAGCAAACAAACCATAGAGATAGAACTTGAAACTGCTTTATTGTGTCAAGTTTCAAAGAGCTAGCACAAACCGTGTTTGATTTAGAGTTCCAAATACATGTATCCCTATAGGAGAAAACAGAGTGAAACCTCAAAATGAAACCGGTTACTGCCAACGAACGGTTTAACCTAGAAGAACGAAATTTGGCGAGCCAAGTGGAATTGGTGTACTGATCATTACCTGAAAGTTTCATCAAGATTGGGTGAAAAATTGTGTGCTCAGATTTCAGGCAACTCGTAGTTTTTTGGAAGCTTGGCAGGCCCTTTCCATGAAAGTGATTCTCGCCAGTCTCTGCTTAGGGCTACATCAACAGCAAACAAACCATAGAGATAGAACTTGAAACTGCTTTATTGTGTCAAGTTTCAAAGAGCTAGCACAAACCGTGTTTGATTTAGAGTTCCAAATACATGTATCCCTATAGGAGAAAACAGAGTGAAATCTCAAAATGAAACCGGTTACTGCCAACGAACGGTTTAACCTAGAAGAACGAAATTCGGTGAGCCAAGTGGGATTGCTGTACTGATCATTACTTGAAAGTTTCATCAAGATTGGGTGATAAAGTGTGTGCTGAGATTTCGGGCAACTCGTAGTTTTTTGGAAGCTTGGCAGGCCCTTTCCATAAAAGTGATTCTCGCC
Organism: Ictidomys tridecemlineatus; assembly: GCF_052094955.1. Taxonomy (NCBI): domain Eukaryota; kingdom Metazoa; phylum Chordata; class Mammalia; order Rodentia; family Sciuridae; genus Ictidomys; species Ictidomys tridecemlineatus. The sequence goes on from NW_027523222.1 coordinate 21,040, forward strand.
AGTCTCTGCTTAGGGCTACATCAATAGCAAACAAACCATAGAGATAGAACTTGAAACTGCTTTATTGTGTCAAGTTTCAAAGAGCTAGCACAAACCGTGTTTGATTTAGAGTTCCAAATACATGTATCCCTATAGGAGAAAACAGAGTGAAACCTCAAAATGAAACCGGTTACTGCCAACGAACGGTTTAACCTAGAAGAACGAAATTTGGCGAGCCAAGTGGGATTGGTGTACTGATCATTACCTTAAAGTTTCATCAAGATTGGGTGAAAAAGTGTGTGCTGAGATTTCAGGCAACTCGTAGTTTTTTGGAAGCTTGGCAGGCCCTTTCCATGAAAGTGATTCTCGCCAGTCTCTGCTTAGGGCTACATCAACAGCAAACAAACCATAGAGATAGAACTTGAAACTGCTTTATTGTGTCAAGATTCAAAGAGCTAGCACAAACCGTGTTTGATTTAGAGTTCCAAATACATGTATCCCTATAGGAGAAAACAGAGTGAAACCTCAAAATGAAACTGGTTACTGCCAACGAACGGTTTAACCTAGAAGAACGAAATTTGGTGAGCCAAGTGGAATTGGTGTACTGATCATTACCTGAAAGTTTCATCAAGATTGGGTGAAAAAGTGTGTGCTCAGACTTCAGGCAACTCGTAGTTTTTTGGAAGCTTGGCAGGCCCTTTCCATGACAGTGATTCTCGCCAGTCTCTGCTTAGGGCTACATCAACAGCAAACAAACCATAGAGATAGAACTTGAAACTGCTTTATTGTGTCAAGTTTCAAAGAGCTATCACAAACCGTGTTTGATTTAGAGTTCCAAATACATGTATCGCTATAGGAGAAAACAGAGTGAAACCTCAAAATGAAACCGGTTACTGCCAACGAACGGTTTAACCTAGAAGAACGAAATCTGGCGAAACAAGTGGGATTGGTGTACTGATCATTACCTGAGAGTTTCATCAACATTGGGTGAAAAAGGGTCTGCTGAGACTTCAGGCAACTCGTAGTTTTTTGGAAGCTTGGCAGGCCCTTTCCATGAAAGTGATTCTCGGCAGTCTCTGCTTAGGGCTACATCAACAGCAAACAAACCACAGAGACAGAACTAGAAACTGCTTTATTGTGTCAAGTTTCAAAGAGCTAGCACAAACCGTGTTTGATTTAGAGTTCCAAATATATGTATCCCTATAGAAGAAAACAGAGTAAAACCTCAAAATTAAACCGGTTACTGCCAACGAACGGTTTAACCTAGAAGAACGAAATTCGGTGAGCCAAGTGGGATTGGTGTACTGATCATTACCTGAAAGTTTCATCAAGATTGGGTGAAAAAGTGTGTGCTGAGATTTCGGGCAACTCGTAGTTTTTTGGAAGCTTGGCAGGCCCTTTCCATGAAAGTGATTCTCGCCAGTCTCTGCTTAGGGCTACATCAACAGCAAACAAACCATAGAGATAGAACTTGAAACTGCTTTATTGTGTCAAGTTTCAAAGAGCTAGCACAAACCGTGTTTGATTTAGAGTTCCAAATACATGTATCCCTATAGGAGAAAACAGAGTGAAACCTCAAAATGAAACCGGTTACTGCCAACGAACGGTTTAACCTAGAAGAACGAAATTTGGCGAGCCAAGTGGGATTGGTGTACTGATCATTACCTGAAAGTTTCATCAAGATTGGGTGAAAACATGTGTGCTGAGATTTCAGGCAACTCGTAGTTTTTTGGAAGCTTGGCAGGCCCTTTCCATGAAAGTGATTCTCGCCAGTCTCTGCTTAGGGCTACATCAACAGCAAACAAACCATAGAGATAGAACTTGAAACTGTTTTATTGTGTCAAGTTTCAAAGAGCTAGCACAAATTGTGTTTGATTTAGAGTTCCAAATACATGTATCGCTATAGGAGAAAACAGAGTGAAACCTCAAAATGAAACCGGTTACTGCCAACGAACGGTTTAACCTAGAAGAACGAAATTTGGCGAGCCAAGTGGGATTGGTGTACTGATCATTACCTGAAAGTTTCATCAAGATTGGGTGAAAAAAGGGTGTGCTGAGATATCAGGCAACTCGTAGTTTTTTGGAAGCTTGGCAGGCCCTTTCCATAAAAGTGATTCTCGCCAGTCTCTGCTTAGGGCTACATCAATAGCAAACAAACCATAGAGATAGAACTTGAAACTGCTTTATTGTGTCAAGTTTCAAAGAGCTAGCACAAACCGTGTTTGATTTAGAGTTCCAAATACATGTATCCCTATAGGAGAAAACAGAGTGAAACCTCAAAATGAAACCGGTTACTGCCAACGAACGGTTTAACCTAGAAGAACGAAATTTGGCGAGCCAAGTGGGATTGGTGTACTGATCATTACCTGAAAGTTTCATCAAGATTGGGTGAAAAAGTGTGTGCTGAGATTTCAGGCAACTCGTAGTTTTTTGGAAGCTTGGCAGGCCCTTTCCATGAAAGTGATTCTCGCCAGTGTCTGCTTAGGGCTACATCAACAGCAAACAAACCATAGAGATAGAACTTTAAACTGCTTTATTGTGTCAAGTTTCAAAGAGCTAGCACAAACCGTGTTTGATTTAGAGTTCCAAATACATGTATCCCTATAGGAGAAAACAGAGTGAAACCTCAAAATGAAACCGGTTACTGCCAACGAACGGTTTAACCTAGAAGAACGAAATTTGGCGAGCCAAGTGGAATTGGTGTACTGATCATTACCTGAAAGTTTCATCAAGATTGGGTGAAAAAGTGTGTGCTCAGATTTCAGGCAACTCGTAGTTTTTTGGAAGCTTGGCAGGCCCTTTCCATGAAAGTGATTCTCGCCAGTCTCTGCTTAGGGCTACATCAACAGCAAACAAACCATAGAGATAGAACTTGAAACTGCTTTATTGTGTCAAGTTTCAAAGAGCTAGCACAAACCGTGTTTGATTTAGAGTTCCAAATACATGTATCCCTATAGGAGAAAACAGAGTGAAATCTCAAAATGAAACCGGTTACTGCCAACGAACGGTTTAACCTAGAAGAACGAAATTTGGCAAGCAAAGTGGGATTGGTGTACTGATCATTACCTGAAAGTTTCATCAAGATGGGGTGGAATAGGGTATGCTGAGATTTCAGGCAACTCGTAGTTTTTTGGAATCTTGGCAGGCCCTTTCCATGAAAGTGATTCTCGCCAGTCTCTGCTTAGGGCTACATCAACAGCAAACAAACCATAGAGATAGAACTTGAAACTGCTTTATTGTGTCAAGTTTCAAAGAGCTAGCACAAACCGTGTTTGATTTAGAGTTCCAAATACATGTATCCCTATAGGAGAAAACAGAGTGAAACCACAAAATGAAACCGGTTACTGCCAACGAACGGTTTAATATAGAAGAACGAAATTTGGCAAGCCAAGTGGGATTGGTGTACTGATCATTACCTGAAAGTTTCATCAAGATTGGGTGAAAAAGTGTGTGCTGAGATTTCAGGCAACTCGTAGTTTTTTGGAAGCTTGGCAGGCCCTTTCCATGAAAGTGATTCTCGCCAGTCTCTGCTTAGGGCTACATCAACAGCAAACAAACCATAGAGATAGAACTTGAAACTGCTTTATTGTGTCAAGTTTCAAAGAGCTAGCACAAATGGTGTTTGATTTAGAGTTCCAAATACATGTATCCCTATAGGAGAAAACACAGTGAAACCTCAAAATGAAACCGGTTACTGCCAATGAATGGTTTAACCTAGAAGAACGAAATTTGGTGAGCCAAGTGGGATTGGTGTACTGATCATTACCTGAAAGTTTCATCAAGATTGGGTGAAAAAAGGGTGTGCTGAGATTTCAGGCAACTCGTAGTTTTTTGGAAGCTTGGCAGGCCCTTTCCATAAAAGTGATTCTCGCCAGTCTCTGCTTAGGGCTACATCAATAGCAAACAAACCATAGAGATAGAACTTGAAACTGCTTTATTGTGTCAAGTTTCAAAGAGCTAGCACAAACCGTGTTTGATTTAGAGTTCCAAATACATGTATCCCTATAGGAGAAAACAGAGTGAAACCTCAAAATGAAACCGGTTACTGCCAATGAACGGTTTAACCTAGAAGAACGAAATTTGGCGAGCCAAGTGGGATTGGTGTACTGATCATTACCTGAAAGTTTCATCAAGATTGGGTGAAAAAGTGTGTGCTGAGATTTCAGGCAACTCGTAGTTTTTTGGAAGCTTGGCAGGCCCTTTCCATGAAAGTGATTCTCGCCTGTCTCTGCTTAGGGCTACATCAACAGCAAACAAACCATAGAGATAGAAATTGAAACTGCTTTATTCTGTCAAGTTTCAAAGGGCTAGCACCAACCGTGTTTGATTTAGAGTTCCAAATACATGTATCCCTATAGGAGAAAACAGAGTGAAACCTCAAAATGAAACCGGTTACTGCCAACGAACGGTTTAACCTAGAAGAACGAAATTTGGCGAGCCAAGTGGGATTGGTGTACTGATCATTACCTGAAAGTTTCATCAAGATTGGGTGAAAAAGTGTGTGCTGAGATTTCAGGCAACTCGTAGTTTTTTGGAAGCTTGGCAGGCCCTTTCCATGAAAGTGATTCTCGCCAGTCTCTGCTTAGGGCTACATCAACAGCAAACAAACCATAGAGATAGATCTTGAAACTGCTTTATTGTGTCAAGTTTCAAAGAGCTAGCACAAACCGTGTTTGATTTAGAGTTCCAAATACATGTATCCCTATAGGAGAAAACAGAGTGAAACCTCAAAATGAAACCGGTTACTGCCAACGAACGGTTTAACCTAGAAGAACGAAATTTGGCGAGCCAAGTGGAATTGGTGTACTGATCATTACCTGAAAGTTTCATCAAGATTGGGTGAAAAAGTGTGTGCTGAGATTTCAGGAAACTCGTAGTTTTTTGGAAGCTTGGCAGGCCCTTTCCATGAAAGTGATTCTCGCCAGTCTCTGCTTAGGGCTACATCAACAGCAAACAAACCATAGAGATAGAACTTGAAACTGCTTTATTGTGTCAAGTTTCAAAGAGCTAGCACAAACCGTGTTTGATTTAGAGTTCCAAATACATGTATCCCTATAGGAGAAAACAGAGTGAAACCTCAAAATGAAACCGGTTACTGCCAACGAACGGTTTAACCTAGAAGAACGAAATTTGGCGAGCCAAGTGTGATTGGTGTACTGATCATTACCTGAAAGTTTCATCAAGATTGGGTGAAAACATGTGTGCTGAGATTTCAGGCAACTCGTAGTTTTTTGGAAGCTTGGCAGGCCCTTTCCATGAAAGTGATTCTCGCCAGTCTCTGCTTAGGGCTACATCAACAGCAAACAAACCATAGAGATAGAACTTGAAACTGCTTTATTGTGTCAAGTTTCAAAGAGCTAGCACAAACCGTGTTTGATTTAGAGTTCCAAATACATGTATCCCTATAGGAGAAAACAGAGTGAAACCTCAAAATGAAACCGGTTACTGCCAACGAACGGTTTAACCTAGAAGAACGAAATTTGGCGAGCCAAGTGGAATTGGTGTACTGATCATTACCTGAAAGTTTCATCAAGATTGGGTGAAAAAGTGTGTGCTCAGATTTCAGGCAACTCGTAGTTTTTTGGAAGCTTGGCAGGCCCTTTCCATTAAAGTGATTCTCGCCAGTCTCTGCTTAGGGCTACATCAACAGCAAACAAACCATAGAGATAGAACTTGAAACTGCTTTATTGTGTCAAGTTTCAAAGAGCTAGCACAAACCGTGTTTGATTTAGAGTTCCAAATACATGTATCCCTATAGGAGAAAACAGAGTGAAATCTCAAAATGAAACCGGTTACTGCCAACGAACGGTTTAAACTAGAAGAACGAAATTCGGTGAGCCAAGTGGGATTGGTGTACTGATCATTACTTGAAAGTTTCATCAAGATTGGGTGATAAAGTGTGTGCTGAGATTTCGGGCAACTCGTAGTTTTTTGGAAGCTTGGCAGGCCCTTTCCATGAAAGTGATTCTCGCCAGTCTCTGCTTAGGGCTACATCAACAGCAAACAAACCATAGAGATAGAACTTGAAACTGCTTTATTGTGTCAAGTTTCAAAGAGCTAGCACAAACCGTGTTTGATTTAGAGTTCCAAATACATGTATCCCTATAGGAGAAAACAGAGTGAAACCTCAAAATGAAACCGGTTACTGCCAACGAACGGTTTAACCTAGAAGAACGAAATTTGGCGAGCCAAGTGTGATTGGTGTACTGATCATTACCTGAAAGTTTCATCAAGATTGGGTGAAAACATGTGTGCTGAGATTTCAGGCAACTCGTAATTTTTTGGAAGCTTGGCAGGCCCTTTCCATGAAAGTGATTCTCGCCAGTCTCTGCTTAGGGCTACATCAACAGCAAACAAACCATAGAGATAGAACTTGAAACTGCTTTATTGTGTCAAGTTTCAAAGAGCTAGCACAAATGGTGTTTGATTTAGAGTTCCAAATACATGTATCGCTATAGGAGAAAACAGAGTGAAACCTCAAAATGAAACCGGTTACTGCCAACGAACGGTTTAACCTAGAAGAACGAAATTTGGCGAGCCAAGTGGGATTGGTGTACTGATCATTACCTGAAAGTTTCATCAAGATTGGGTGAAAAAAGGGTGTGCTGAGATTTCAGGCAACTCGTAGTTTTTTGGAAGCTTGGCAGGCCCTTTCCATAAAAGTGATTCTCGCCAGTCTCTGCTTAGGGCTACATCAATAGCAAACAAACCATAGAGATAGAACTTGAAACTGCTTTATCGTGTCAAGTTTCAAAGAGCTAGCACAAACCGTGTTTGATTTAGAGTTCCAAATACATGTATCCCTATAGGAGAAAATAGAGTGAAACCTCAAAATGAAACCGGTTACTGCCAACGAACGGTTTAACCTAGAAGAACGAAATTTGGCGAGCCAAGTGGGATTGGTGTACTGATCATTACCTGAAAGTTTCATCAAGATTGGGTGAAAAAGTGTGTGCTGAGATTTCAGGAAACTCGTAGTTTTTTGGAAGCTTGGCAGGCCCTTTCCATGAAAGTGATTCTCGCCAGTCTCTGCTTAGGGCTACATCAACAGCAAACAAACCATAGAGATAGAACTTGAAACTGCTTTATTGTGTCAAGATTCAAAGAGCTAGCACAAACCGTGTTTGATTTAGAGTTCCAAATACATGTATCCCTATAGGAGAAAACAGAGTGAAACCTCAAAATGAAACTGGTTACTGCCAACGAACGGTTTAACCTAGAAGAACGAAATTTGGCGAGCCAAGTGGAATTGGTGTACTGATCATTACCTGAAAGTTTCATCAAGATTGGGTGAAAAAGTGTGTGCTCAGATTTCAGGCAACTCGTAGTTTTTTGGAAGCTTGGCAGGCCCTTTCCATGAAAGTGATTCTCGCCAGTCTCTGCTTAGGGCTACATCAACAGCAAACAAACCATAGAGATAGAACTTGAAACTGCTTTATTGTGTCAAGTTTCAAAGAGCTAGCACAAACCGTGTTTGATTTAGAGTTCCAAATACATGTATCCCTATAGGAGAAAACAGAGTGAAAACTCAAAATGAAACCGGTTACTGCCAACGAACGGTTTAACCTAGAAGAACGAAATTTGGCAAGCAAAGTGGGATTGGTGTACTGATCATTACCTGAAAGTTTCATCAAGATTGGGTGAAAAAGTGTTTCCTGAGATTTCAGGCAACTCGTAGTTTTTTGGAAGCTTGGCAGGCCCTTTCCATGAAAGTGATTCTCGGCAGTCTCTGCTTAGGGCTACATCAACAGCAAACAAACCACAGAGACAGAACTTGAAACTGCTTTATTGTGTCAAGTTTCAAAGAGCTAGCACAAACCGTGTTTGATTTAGAGTTCCAAATACATGTATCCCTATAGAAGAAAACAGAGTAAAACCTCAAAATTAAACCGGTTACTGCCAACGAACGGTTTAACCTAGAAGAACGAAATTCGTTGAGCCAAGTGGGATTGGTGTACTGATCATTACTTGAAAGTTTCATCAAGATTGGGTGAAAAAGTGTGTGCTGAGATTTCAGGCAACTTGTAGTTTTTTGGAAGCTTGGCAGGCCCTTTCCATGAAAGTGATTCTCGCCAGTCTCTGCTTAGGGCTACATCAACAGCAAACAAACCATAGAGATAGAACTTGAAACTGCTTTATTGTGTCAAGTTTCAAAGAGCTAGCACAAATGGTGTTTGATTTAGAGTTCCAAATACATGTATCCCTATAGGAGAAAACAGAGTGAAACCTCAAAATGAAACCGGTTACTGCCAACGAACGGTTTAACCTAGAAGAACGAAATTTGGCGAGCCAAGTGGGATTGGTGTACTGATCATTACCTGAAAGTTTCATCAAGATTGGGTGAAAAAGTGTGTGCTGAGATTTCAGGCAAGTCGTAGTTTTTTGGAAGCTTGGCAGGCCCTTTCCATGAAAGTGATTCTCGCCAGTCTCTGCTTAGGGCTACATCAACAGCAAACAAACCATAGAGATAGCACTTGAAACTGCTTTATTGTGTCAAGTTTCAAAGAGCTAGCACAAACCGTGTTTGATTTAGAGTTCCAAATACATGTATCCCTATAGGAGAAAACAGAGTGAAACCTCAAAATGAAACCGGTTACTGCCAATAAACGGTATAACGTAGAAGAACGAAATTTGGCGAGCCAAGTGGGATTGGTGTACTGATCATTACCTGAAAGTTTCATCAAGATTGGGTGAAAAAGGGTTTGCTGAGATTTCAGGCAACTCGTAGTTTTTTGGAAGCTTGGCAGGCCCTTTCCATGAAAGTGATTCTCGCCAGTCTCTGCTTAGGGCTACTTCAACAGCAAACAAACCATAGAGATAGATCTTGAAACTGCTTTATTGTGTCAAGTTTCAAAGAGCTAGCACAAACCGTGTTTGATTTAGAGTTCCAAATACATGTATCCCTATAGGAGAAAACAGAGTGAAACCTCAAAATGAAACCGGTTACTGCCAACGAACGGTTTAACCTAGAAGAACGAAATTTGGCGAGCCAAGTGGGATTGGTGTACTGATCATTACCTGAAAGTTTCATCAAGATTGGGTGAAAACATGTGTGCTGAGATTTCAGGCAACTCGTAGTTTTTTGGAAGCTTGGCAGGCCCTTTCCATGAAAGTGATTCTCGCCAGTCTCTGCTTCGGGCTACATCAACAGCAAACAAACCATAGAGATAGAACTTGAAACTGCTTTATTGTGTCAAGTTTCAAAGAGCTAGCACAAACCGTGTTTGATTTAGAGTTCCAAATACATGTATCCCTATAGGAGAAAACAGAGTGAAACCTCAAAATGAAACCGGTTACTTCCAACGAACGGTTTAACCTAGAAGAACGAAATTTGGCGAGCCAAGTGGGATTGGTGTACTGATCATTACCTGAAAGTTTCATCAAGATTGGGTGAAAAAGTGTGTGCTGAGATTTCAGGCAACTCGTAGTTTTTTGGAAGCTTGGCAGGCCCTTTCCATGAAAGTGATTCTCGCCAGTCTCTGCTTAGGGCTACATCAACAGCAAACAAACCATAGAGATAGATCTTGAAACTGCTTTATTGTGTCAAGTTTCAAAGAGCTAGCACAAACCGTGTTTGATTTAGAGTTCCAAATATATGTATCCCTATAGGAGAAAACAGAGTGAAACCTCAAAATGAAACCGGTTACTGCCAACGAACGGTTTAACCTAGAAGAACGAAATTTGGCGAGCCAAGTGGGATTGGTGTACTGATCATTACCTGAAAGTTTCATCAAGATTAAGTGAAAACATGTGTGCTGAGATTTCAGGCAACTCGTAGTTTTATGTAATCTTGGCAGGCCCTTTCCATGAAAGTGATTCTCGCCAGTCTCTGCTTAGGGCTACATCAACAGCAAACAAACCATAGAGATAGAACTTGAAACTGCTTTATTGTGTCAAGTTTCAAAGAGCTAGCACAAATGGTGTTTGATTTAGAGTTCCAAATACATGTATCCCTATAGGAGAAAACACAGTGAAACCTCAAAATGAAACCGGTTACTGCCAACGAATGGTTTAACCTAGAAGAACGAAATTTGGTGAGCCAAGTGGGATTGGTGTACTGATCATTACCTGAAAGTTTCATCAAGATTGGGTGAAAAAAGGGTGTGCTGAGATTTCAGGCAACTCGTAGTTTTTTGGAAGCTTGGCAGGCCCTTTCCATAAAAGTGATTCTCGCCAGTCTCTGCTTAGGGCTACATCAATAGCAAACAAACCATAGAGATAGAACTTGAAACTGCTTTATTGTGTCAAGTTTCAAAGAGCTAGCACCAACCGTGTTTGATTTAGAGTTCCAAATACATGTATCCCTATAGGAGAAAACAGAGTGAAACCTCAAAATGAAACCGGTTACTGCCAATAAACGGTATAACGTAGAAGAACGAAATTTGGCGAGCCAAGTGGGATTGGTGTACTGATCATTACCTGAAAGTTTCATCAAGATTGGGTGAAAAAGGGTGTGCTGAGATTTCAGGCAACTCGTAGTTTTTTGGAAGCTTGGCAGGCCCTTTCCATGAAAGTGATTCTCGCCAGTCTCTGCTTAGGGCTACTTCAACAGCAAACAAACCATAGAGATAGATCTTGAAACTGCTTTATTGTGTCAAGTTTCAAAGAGCTAGCACAAACCGTGTTTGATTTAGAGTTCCAAATACATGTATCCCTATAGGAGAAAACAGAGTGAAACCTCAAAATGAAACCGGTTACTGCCAACGAACGGTTTAACCTAGAAGAACGAAATTTGGCGAGCCAAGTGGGATTGGTGTACTGATCATTACCTGAAAGTTTCATCAAGATTGGGTGAAAACATGTGTGCTGAGATTTCAGGCAACTCGTAGTTTTTTGGAAGCTTGGCAGGCCCTTTCCATGAAAGTGATTCTCGCCAGTCTCTGCTTCGGGCTACATCAACAGCAAACAAACCATAGAGATAGAACTTGAAACTGCTTTATTGTGTCAAGTTTCAAAGAGCTAGCACAAACCGTGTTTGATTTAGAGTTCCAAATACATGTATCCCTATAGGAGAAAACAGAGTGAAACCTCAAAATGAAACCGGTTACTTCCAACGAACGGTTTAACCTAGAAGAACGAAATTTGGCGAGCCAAGTGGGATTGGTGTACTGATCATTACCTGAAAGTTTCATCAAGATTGGGTGAAAAAGTGTGTGCTGAGATTTCAGGCAACTCGTAGTTTTTTGGAAGCTTGGCAGGCCCTTTCCATGAAAGTGATTCTCGCCAGTCTCTGCTTAGGGCTACATCAACAGCAAACAAACCATAGAGATAGATCTTGAAACTGCTTTATTGTGTCAAGTTTCAAAGAGCTAGCACAAACCGTGTTTGATTTAGAGTTCCAAATATATGTATCCCTATAGGAGAAAACAGAGTGAAACCTCAAAATGAAACCGGTTACTGCCAACGAACGGTTTAACCTAGAAGAACGAAATTTGGCGAGCCAAGTGGGATTGGTGTACTGATCATTACCTGAAAGTTTCATCAAGATTAAGTGAAAACATGTGTGCTGAGATTTCAGGCAACTCGTAGTTTTATGTAATCTTGGCAGGCCCTTTCCATGAAAGTGATTCTCGCCAGTCTCTGCTTAGGGCTACATCAACAGCAAACAAACCATAGAGATAGAACTTGAAACTGCTTTATTGTGTCAAGTTTCAAAGAGCTAGCACAAATGGTGTTTGATTTAGAGTTCCAAATACATGTATCCCTATAGGAGAAAACACAGTGAAACCTCAAAATGAAACCGGTTACTGCCAACGAATGGTTTAACCTAGAAGAACGAAATTTGGTGAGCCAAGTGGGATTGGTGTACTGATCATTACCTGAAAGTTTCATCAAGATTGGGTGAAAAAAGGGTGTGCTGAGATTTCAGGCAACTCGTAGTTTTTTGGAAGCTTGGCAGGCCCTTTCCATAAAAGTGATTCTCGCCAGTCTCTGCTTAGGGCTACATCAATAGCAAACAAACCATAGAGATAGAACTTGAAACTGCTTTATTGTGTCAAGTTTCAAAGAGCTAGCACCAACCGTGTTTGATTTAGAGTTCCAAATACATGTATCCCTATAGGAGAAAACAGAGTGAAACCTCAAAATGAAACCGGTTACTGCCAACGAACGGTTTAACCTAGAAGAACGAAATTTGGCGAGCCAAGTGGGATTGGTGTACTGATCATTACCTGAAAGTTTCATCAAGATTGGGTGAAAAAGTGTGTGCTGAGATTTCAGGCAACTCGTAGTTTTTTGGAAGCTTGGCAGGCCCTTTCCATGAAAGTGATTCTCGCCAGTCTCTGCTTAGGGCTACATCAACAACAAACAAACCATAGAGATAGAACTTGAAACTGCTTTATTGTGTCAAGTTTCAAAGAGCTAGCACAAACCGTGTTTGATTTAGAGTTCCAAATACATGTATCCCTATATTAGAAAACAGAGTGAAACCTCAAAATGAAACCGGTTACTGCCAATAAACGGTATAACGTAGAAGAACGAAATTTGGCGAGCCAAGTGGGATTGGTGTAGTGATCATTACCTGAAAGTTTCATCAAGATTGGGTGAAAAAGTGTGTGCTCAGATTTCAGGCAACTCGTAGTTTTTTGGAAGCTTGGCAGGCCCTTTCCATGAAAGTGATTCTCGCCAGTCTCTGCTTAGGGCTACATCAACAGCAAACAAACCATAGAGATAGAACTTGAAACTGCTTTATTTTTTCAAGTTTCAAAGAGCTAGCACAAACCGTGTTTGATTTAGAGTTCCAAATACATGTATCTCTATAGGAGAAAACAGAGTGAAACCTCAAAATGAAACCGGTTACTGCCAACGAACGGTTTAACCTAGAAGAACGAAATTTGGCGAGCCAAGTGGGATTGGTGTACTGATCATTACCTGAAAGTTTCATCAAGATTGGGTGAAAAAGTGTGTGCTGAGATTTCAGGCAACTCGTAGTTTTTTGGAAGCTTGGCAGGCCCTTTCCATGAAAGTGATTCTCGCCAGTCTCTGCTTAGGGCTACATCAACAGCAAACAAACCATAGAGATAGATCTTGAAACTGCTTTATTGTGTCAAGTTTCAAAGAGCTAGCACAAACCGTGTTTGATTTAGAGTTCCAAATATATGTATCCCTATAGGAGAAAACAGAGTGAAACCTCAAAATGAAACCGGTTACTGCCAACGAACGGTTTAACCTAGAAGAACGAAATTTGGCGAGCCAAGTGGGATTGGTGTACTGATCATTACCTGAAAGTTTCATCAAGATTAAGTGAAAACATGTGTGCTGAGATTTCAGGCAACTCGTAGTTTTATGTAATCTTGGCAGGCCCTTTCCATGAAAGTGATTCTCGCCAGTCTCTGCTTAGGGCTACATCAACAGCAAACAAACCATAGAGATAGAACTTGAAACTGCTTTATTGTGTCAAGTTTCAAAGAGCTAGCACAAATGGTGTTTGATTTAGAGTTCCAAATACATGTATCCCTATAGGAGAAAACACAGTGAAACCTCAAAATGAAACCGGTTACTGCCAACGAATGGTTTAACCTAGAAGAACGAAATTTGGTGAGCCAAGTGGGATTGGTGTACTGATCATTACCTGAAAGTTTCATCAAGATTGGGTGAAAAAAGGGTGTGCTGAGATTTCAGGCAACTCGTAGTTTTTTGGAAGCTTGGCAGGCCCTTTCCATAAAAGTGATTCTCGCCAGTCTCTGCTTAGGGCTACATCAATAGCAAACAAACCATAGAGATAGAACTTGAAACTGCTTTATTGTGTCAAGTTTCAAAGAGCTAGCACCAACCGTGTTTGATTTAGAGTTCCAAATACATGTATCCCTATAGGAGAAAACAGAGTGAAACCTCAAAATGAAACCGGTTACTGCCAACGAACGGTTTAACCTAGAAGAACGAAATTTGGCGAGCCAAGTGGGATTGGTGTACTGATCATTACCTGAAAGTTTCATCAAGATTGGGTGAAAAAGTGTGTGCTGAGATTTCAGGCAACTCGTAGTTTTTTGGAAGCTTGGCAGGCCCTTTCCATGAAAGTGATTCTCGCCAGTCTCTGCTTAGGGCTACATCAACAACAAACAAACCATAGAGATAGAACTTGAAACTGCTTTATTGTGTCAAGTTTCAAAGAGCTAGCACAAACCGTGTTTGATTTAGAGTTCCAAATACATGTATCCCTATATTAGAAAACAGAGTGAAACCTCAAAATGAAACCGGTTACTGCCAATAAACGGTATAACGTAGAAGAACGAAATTTGGCGAGCCAAGTGGGATTGGTGTAGTGATCATTACCTGAAAGTTTCATCAAGATTGGGTGAAAAAGTGTGTGCTCAGATTTCAGGCAACTCGTAGTTTTTTGGAAGCTTGGCAGGCCCTTTCCATGAAAGTGATTCTCGCCAGTCTCTGCTTAGGGCTACATCAACAGCAAACAAACCATAGAGATAGAACTTGAAACTGCTTTATTTTTTCAAGTTTCAAAGAGCTAGCACAAACCGTGTTTGATTTAGAGTTCCAAATACATGTATCTCTATAGGAGAAAACAGAGTGAAACCTCAAAATGAAACCGGTTACTGCCAACGAACGGTTTAACCTAGAATAACGACATTTGGCGAGCCAAGTGGAATTGGTGTACTGATCATTACCTGAAAGTTTCATGAAGATTGGGTGAAAAAGTGTGTGCTGAGATTTCAGGCAACTCGTAGTTTTTTGGAAGCTTGGCAGGCCCTTTCCATGAAAGTGATTCTCGGCAGTCTCTGCTTAGGGCTACATCAACAGCAAACAAACCACAGAGACAGAACTTGAAACTGCTTTATTGTGTCAAGTTTCAAAGAGCTAGCACAAACCGTGTTTGATTTAGAGTTCCAAATACATGTATCCCTATAGAAGAAAACAGAGTAAAACCTCAAAATGAAACCGGTTACTGCCAACGAACGGTTTAACCTAGAAGAACGAAATTCGGTGAGCCAAGTGGGATTGGTGTACTGATCATTACGTGAAAGTTTCATCAAGATTGGGTGAAAAAGTGTGTGCTGAGATTTCGGGCAACTCGTAGTTTTTTGGAAGCTTGGCAGGCCCTTTCCATGAAAGTGATTCTCGCCAGTCTCTGCTTAGGGCTACATCAACAGCAAACAAACCATAGAGATAGAACTTGAAACTGCTTTATTGTGTCAAGTTTCAAAGAGCTAGCACAAACCGTGTTTGATTTAGAGTTCCAAATACATGTATCCCTATAGGAGAAAACAGAGTGAAACCTCAAAATGAAACCGGTTACTGCCAATGAACGGTTTAACCTAGAAGAACGAAATTTGGCGAGCCAAGTGGGATTGGTGTACTGATCATTACCTGAAAGTTTCATCAAGATTGGGTGAAAACATGTGTGCTGAGATTTCAGGCAACTCGTAGTTTTTTGGAAGCTTGGCAGGCCCTTTCCATGAAAGTGATTCTCGCCAGTCTCTGCTTAGGGCTACATCAACAGCAAACAAACCATAGAGATAGAACTTGAAACTGCTTTATTGTGTCAAGTTTCAAAGAGCTAGCACAAATGGTGTTTGATTTAGAGTTCCAAATACATGTATCCCTATAGGAGAAAACAGAGTGAAACCTCAAAATGAAACCGGTTACTGCCAACGAACGGTTTAACCTAGAAGAACGAAATTTGGTGAGCCAAGTGGGATTGGTGTACTGATCATTACCTGAAAGTTTCATCAAGATTGGGTGAAAAAAGGGTGTGCTGAGATTTCAGGCAACTCGTAGTTTTTTGGAAGCTTGGCAGGCCCTTTCCATAAAAGTGATTCTCGCCAGTCTCTGCTTAGGGCTACATCAATAGCAAACAAACCATAGAGATAGAACTTGAAACTGCTTTATTGTGTCAAGTTTCAAAGAGCTAGCACAAACCGTGTTTGATTTAGAGTTCCAAATACATGTATCCCTATAAGAGAAAACAGAGTGAAACCTCAAAATGAAACCGGTTACTGCCAACGAACGGTTTAACCTAGAAGAACGAAATTTGGCGAGCCAAGTGGGATTGGTGTACTGATCATTACCTGAAAGTTTCATCAAGATTGGTTGAAAAAGTGTGTGCTGAGATTTCGGGCAACTCGTAGTTTTTTGGAAGCTTGGCAGGCCCTTTCCATGAAAGTGATTCTCGCCTGTCTCTGCTTAGGGCTACATCAACAGCAAACAAACCATAGAGATAGAAATTGAAACTGCTTTATTCTGTCAAGTTTCAAAGGGCTAGCACCAACCGTGTTTGATTTAGAGTTCCAAATACATGTATCCCTATAGGAGAAAACAGAGTGAAACCTCAAAATGAAACCGGTTACTGCCAACGAACGGTTTAACCTAGAAGAACGAAATTTGGCGAGCCAAGTGGGATTGGTGTACTGATCATTACCTGAAAGTTTCATCAAGATTGGGTGAAAAAGTGTGTGCTCAGATTTCAGGCAACTCGTAGTTTTTTGGAAGCTTGGCAGGCCCTTTCCATGAAAGTGATTCTCACCAGTCTCTGCTTAGGGCTACATCAACAGCAAACAAACCATAGAGATAGAACTTGAAACTGCTTTATTGTGTCAAGTTTCAAAGAGCTAGCACAAACCGTGTTTGATTTAGAGTTCCAAATACATGTATCCCTATAGGAGAAAACAGAGTGAAACCTCAAAATGAAACCGGTTACTGCCAATAAACGGTATAACGTAGAAGAACGAAATTTGGCGAGCCAAGTGGGATTGGTGTACTGATCATTACCTGAAAGTTTCATCAAGATTGGGTGAAAAAGTGTGTGCTCAGATTTCAGGCAACTCGTAGTTTTTTGGAAGCTTGGCAGGCCCTTTCCATGAAAGTGATTCTTGCCAGTCTCTGCTTAGGGCTACATCAACAGCAAACAAACCATAGAGATAGAACTTGAAACTGCTTTATTGTTTCAAGTTTCAAAGAGCTAGCACAAACCGTGTTTGATTTAGAGTTCCAAATACATGTATCCCTATAGGAGAAAACAGAGTGAAACCTCAAAATGAAACCGGTTACTGCCAACGAACGGTTTAACCTACAAGAACGAAATTTGGCGAGCCAAGTGGGATTGGTGTACTGATCATTACCTGAAAGTTTCATCAAGATTGGGTGAAAAAGTGTGTGCTGAGATTTCAGGCAACTCGTAGTTTTTTGGAAGCTTGGCAGGCCCTTTCCATGAAAGTGATTCTCGCCTGTCTCTGCTTAGGGCTACATCAACAGCAAACAAACCATAGAGATAGAACTTGAAACTGCTTTATTGTGTCAAGTTTCAAAGGGCTAGCACCAACCGTGTTTGATTTAGAGTTCCAAATACATGTATCCCTATAGGAGAAAACAGAGTGAAACCTCAAAATGAAACCGGTTACTGCCAACGAACGGTTTAACCTAGAAGAACGAAATTTGGCGAGCCAAGTGGGATTGGTGTACTGATCATTACCTGAAAGTTTCATCAAGATTGGGTGAAAAAGTGTGTGCTGAGATTTCAGGCAACTCGTAGTTTTTTGGAAGCTTGGCAGGCCCTTTCCATGAAAGTGATTCTCGCCAGTCTCTGCTTAGGGCTACATCAACAGCAAACAAACCATAGAGATAGAACTTGAAACTGCTTTATTGTGTCAAGTTTCAAAGAGCTAGCACAAATGGTGTTTGATTTAGAGTTCCAAATACATGTATCCCTATAGGAGAAAACAGAGTGAAACCTCAAAATGAAACCGGTTACTGCCAACGAACGGTTTAACCTAGAAGAACGACATTTGGCGAGCCAAGTGGAATTGGTGTACTGATCATTACCTGAAAGTTTCATCAAGATTGGGTGAAAAAGTGTGTGCTGAGATTTCAGGCAACTCGTAGTTTTTTGGAAGCTTTGCAGGCCCTTTCCATGAAAGTGATTCTCGCCAGTCTCTGCTTAGGGCTACATCAACAGCAAACAAACCATAGAGAGAGAACTTGAAACTGCTTTATTGTGTCAAGTTTCAAAGAGCTAGCACAAACCGTGTTTGATTTAGAGTTCCAAATACATGTATCCCTATAGGAGAAAACAGAGTGAAACCTCAAAATGAAACCGGTTACTGCCAACGAACGGTTTAACGTAGAAGAACGAAATTTGGCAAGCCAAGTGGGATTGGTGTACTGATCATTACCTGAAAGTTTCATCAAGATTGGGTGAAAAAGTGTGTGCTCAGATTTCAGGCAACTCGTAGTTTTTTGGAAGCTTGGCAGGCCCTTTCCATGAAAGTGATTCTCGCCAGTCTCTGCTTAGGGCTACATCAACAGCAAACAAACCATAGAGATAGAACTTGAAACTGCTTTATTGTGTCAAGTTTCAAAGAGCTAGCACAAACCGTGTTTGATTTAGAGTTCCAAATACATGTATCGCTATAGGAGAAAACAGAGTGAAACCTCAAAATGAAACCGGTTACTGCCAACGAACGGTTTAACCTAGAAGAACGAAATTTGGTGAGCCAAGTGGGATTGGTGTACTGATCATTACCTGAAAGTTTCATCAAGATTGGGTGAAAAAAGGGTGTGCTGAGATTTCAGGCAACTCGTAGTTTTTTGGAAGCTTGGCAGGCCCTTTCCATAAAAGTGATTCTCGCCAGTCTCTGCTTAGGGCTACATCAATAGCAAACAAACCATAGAGATAGAACTTGAAACTGCTTTATTGTGTCAAGTTTCAAAGAGCTAGCACAAACCGTGTTTGATTTAGAGTTCCAAATACATGTATCCCTATAGGAGAAAACAGAGTGAAACCTCAAAATGAAACCGGTTACTGCCAACGAACGGTTTAACCTAGAAGAACGAAATTTGGCGAGCCAAGTGGGATTGGTGTACTGATCATTACCTGAAAGTTTCATCAAGATTGGTTGAAAAAGTGTGTGCTGAGATTTCGGGCAACTCGTAGTTTTTTGGAAGCTTGGCAGGCCCTTTCCATGAAAGTGATTCTCGCCTGTCTCTGCTTAGGGCTACATCAACAGCAAACAAACCATAGAGATAGAAATTGAAACTGCTTTATTCTGTCAAGTTTCAAAGGGCTAGCACCAACCGTGTTTGATTTAGAGTTCCAAATACATGTATCCCTATAGGAGAAAACAGAGTGAAACCTCAAAATGAAACCGGTTACTGCCAACGAACGGTTTAACCTAGAAGAACGAAATTTGGCGAGCCAAGTGGAATTGGTGTACTGATCATTACCTGAAAGTTTCATCAAGATTGGGTGAAAAAGTGTGTGCTGAGATTTCAGGCAACTCGTATTTTTTTGGAAGCTTGGCAGGCCCTTTCCATGAAAGTGATTCTCGCCAGTCTCTGCTTAGGGCTACATCAACAGCAAACAAACCATAGAGATAGAACTTGAAACTGCTTTATTGTGTCAAGTTTCAAAGAGCTAGCACAAACCGTGTTTGATTTAGAGTTCCAAATACATGTATCCCTATAGGAGAAAACAGAGTGAAACCTCAAAATTAAACCGGTTCCTGCCAATAAACGGTATAACGTAGAAGAACGAAATTTGGCGAGCCAAGTGGGATTGGTGTACTGATCATTACCTGAAAGTTTCATCAAGATTGGGTGAAAAAGTGTGTGCTCAGATTTCAGGCAACTCGTAGTTTTTTGGAAGCTTGGCAGGCCCTTTCCATGAAAGTGATTCTTGCCAGTCTCTGCTTAGGGCTACATCAACAGCAAACAAACCATAGAGATAGAACTTGAAACTGCTTTATTGTTTCAAGTTTCAAAGAGCTAGCACAAACCGTGTTTGATTTAGAGTTCCAAATACATGTATCCCTATAGGAGAAAACAGAGTGAAACCTCAAAATGAAACCGGTTACTGCCAACGAACGGTTTAACCTACAAGAACGAAATTTGGCGAGCCAAGTGGGATTGGTGTACTGATCATTACCTGAAAGTTTCATCAAGATTGGGTGAAAAAGTGTGTGCTGAGATTTCAGGCAACTCGTAGTTTTTTGGAAGCTTGGCAGGCCCTTTCCATGAAAGTGATTCTCGCCTGTCTCTGCTTAGGGCTACATCAACAGCAAACAAACCATAGAGATAGAACTTGAAACTGCTTTATTGTGTCAAGTTTCAAAGGGCTAGCACCAACCGTGTTTGATTTAGAGTTCCAAATACATGTATCCCTATAGGAGAAAACAGAGTGAAACCTCAAAATGAAACCGGTTACTGCCAACGAACGGTTTAACCTAGAAGAACGAAATTTGGCGAGCCAAGTGGGATTGGTGTACTGATCATTACCTGAAAGTTTCATCAAGATTGGGTGAAAAAGTGTGTGCTGAGATTTCAGGCAACTCGTAGTTTTTTGGAAGCTTGGCAGGCCCTTTCCATGAAAGTGATTCTCGCCAGTCTCTGCTTAGGGCTACATCAACAGCAAACAAACCATAGAGATAGAACTTGAAACTGCTTTATTGTGTCAAGTTTCAAAGAGCTAGCACAAACCGTGTTTGATTTAGAGTTCCAAATACATGTATCCCTATAGGAGAAAACAGAGTGAAACCTCAAAATGAAACCGGTTACTGCCAACGAACGGTTTAACCTAGAAGAACGAAATTTGGCGAGCCAAGTGGAATTGGTGTACTGATCATTACCTGAAAGTTTCATCAAGATTGGGTGAAAAAGTGTGTGCTGAGATTTCAGGAAACTCGTAGTTTTTTGGAAGCTTGGCATGCAATTTCCATGAAAGTGATTCTCGCCAGTCTCTGCTTAGGGCTACATCAACAGCAAACAAACCATAGAGATAGAACTTGAAACTGCTTTATTGTGTCAAGTTTCAAAGAGCTAGCACAAACCGTGTTTGATTTAGAGTTCCAAATACATGTATCCCTATAGGAGAAAACAGAGTGAAACCTCAAAATGAAACCGGTTACTGCCAATAAACGGTATAACGTAGAAGAACGAAATTTGGCGAGCCAAGTGGGATTGGTGTACTGATCATTACCTGAAAGTTTCATCAAGATTGGGTGAAAAAGTGTGTGCTCAGATTTCAGGCAACTCGTAGTTTTTTGGAAGCTTGGCAGGCCCTTTCCATGAAAGTGATTCTTGCCAGTCTCTGCTTAGGGCTACATCAACAGCAAACAAACCATAGAGATAGAATTTGAAACTGCTTTATTGTTTCAAGTTTCAAAGAGCTAGCACAAACCGTGTTTGATTTAGAGTTCCAAATACATGTATCCCTATAGGAGAAAACAGAGTGAAACCTCAAAATGAAACCGGTTACTGCCAACGAACGGTTAACCTACAAGAACGAAATTTGGCGAGCCAAGTGGGATTGGTGTACTGATCATTACCTGAAAGTTTCATCAAGATTGGGTGAAAAAGTGTGTGCTGAGATTTCAGGCAACTCGTAGTTTTTTGGAAGCTTGGCAGGCCCTTTCCATGAAAGTGATTCTCGCCTGTCTCTGCTTAGGGCTACATCAACAGCAAACAAACCATAGAGATAGAACTTGAAACTGCTTTATTGTGTCAAGTTTCAAAGGGCTAGCACCAACCGTGTTTGATTTAGAGTTCCAAATACATGTATCCCTATAGGAGAAAACAGAGTGAAACCTCAAAATGAAACCGGTTACTGCCAACGAACGGTTTAACCTAGAAGAACGAAATTTGGCGAGCCAAGTGGGATTGGTGTACTGATCATTACCTGAAAGTTTCATCAAGATTGGGTGAAAAAGTGTGTGCTGAGATTTCAGGCAACTCGTAGTTTTTTGGAAGCTTGGCAGGCCCTTTCCATGAAAGTGATTCTCGCCAGTCTCTGCTTAGGGCTACATCAACAGCAAACAAACCATAGAGATAGAACTTGAAACTGCTTTATTGTGTCAAGTTTCAAAGAGCTAGCACAAACCGTGTTTGATTTAGAGTTCCAAATACATGTATCCCTATAGGAGAAAACAGAGTGAAACCTCAAAATGAAACCGGTTACTGCCAACGAACGGTTTAACCTAGAAGAACGACATTTGGCGAGCCAAGTGGAATTGGTGTACTGATCATTACCTGAAAGTTTCATCAAGATTGGGTGAAAAAGTGTGTGCTGAGATTTCAGGCAACTCGTAGTTTTTTGGAAGCTTTGCAGGCCCTTTCCATGAAAGTGATTCTCGCCAGTCTCTGCTTAGGGCTACATCAACAGCAAACAAACCATAGAGATAGAACTTGAAACTGCTTTATTGTGTCAAGTTTCAAAGAGCTAGCACAAACCGTGTTTGATTTAGAGTTCCAAATACATGTATCCCTATAGGAGAAAACAGAGTGAAACCTCAAAATGAAACCGGTTACTGCCAACGAACGGTTTAACGTAGAAGAACGAAATTTGGCAAGCCAAGTGGGATTGGTGTACTGATCATTACCTGAAAGTTTCATCAAGATTGGGT
Source organism: Ictidomys tridecemlineatus (assembly GCF_052094955.1). Lineage (NCBI taxonomy): Eukaryota > Metazoa > Chordata > Mammalia > Rodentia > Sciuridae > Ictidomys > Ictidomys tridecemlineatus. The sequence goes on from NW_027523222.1 coordinate 43,365, forward strand.
GAAAAAGTGTGTGCTCAGATTTCAGGCAACTCGTAGTTTTTTGGAAGCTTGGCAGGCCCTTTCCATGAAAGTGATTCTCGCCAGTCTCTGCTTAGGGCTACATCAACAGCAAACAAACCATAGAGATAGAACTTGAAACTGCTTTATTGTGTCAAGTTTCAAAGAGCTAGCACAAACCGTGTTTGATTTAGAGTTCCAAATACATGTATCGCTATAGGAGAAAACAGAGTGAAACCTCAAAATGAAACCGGTTACTGCCAACGAACGGTTTAACCTAGAAGAACGAAATTTGGTGAGCCAAGTGGGATTGGTGTACTGATCATTACCTGAAAGTTTCATCAAGATTGGGTGAAAAAAGGGTGTGCTGAGATTTCAGGCAACTCGTAGTTTTTTGGAAGCTTGGCAGGCCCTTTCCATAAAAGTGATTCTCGCCAGTCTCTGCTTAGGGCTACATCAATAGCAAACAAACCATAGAGATAGAACTTGAAACTGCTTTATTGTGTCAAGTTTCAAAGAGCTAGCACAAACCGTGTTTGATTTAGAGTTCCAAATACATGTATCCCTATAGGAGAAAACAGAGTGAAACCTCAAAATGAAACCGGTTACTGCCAACGAACGGTTTAACCTACAAGAACGAAATTTGGCGAACCAAGTGGGATTGGTGTACTGATCATTACCTGAAAGTTTCATCAAGATTGGGTGAAAAAGTGTGTGCTGAGATTTCAGGCAACTCGTAGTTTTTTGGAAGCTTGGCAGGCCCTTTCCATGAAAGTGATTCTCGCCAGTCTCTGCTTAGGGCTACATCAACAGCAAACAAACCATAGAGATAGATCTTGAAACTGCTTTATTGTGTCAAGTTTCAAAGAGCTAGCACAAACCGTGTTTGATTTAGAGTTCCAAATACATGTATCCCTATAGGAGAAAACAGAGTGAAACCTCAAAATGAAACCGGTTACTGCCAACGAACGGTTTAACCTAGAAGAACGAAATTTGGCGAGCCAAGTGGAATTGGTGTACTGATCATTACCTGAAAGTTTCATCAAGATTGGGTGAAAAAGTGTGTGCTGAGATTTCAGGCAACTCGTAGTTTTTTGGAAGCTTGGCAGGCCCTTTCCATGAAAGTGATTCTCGCCAGTCTCTGCTTAGGGCTACATCAACAGCAAACAAACCATAGAGATAGAACTTGAAACTGCTTTATTGTGTCAAGTTTCAAAGAGCTAGCACAAACCGTGTTTGATTTAGAGTTCCAAATACATGTATCCCTATAGGAGAAAACAGAGTGAAACCTCAAAATGAAACCGGTTACTGCCAATAAACGGTATAACTTAGAAGAACGAAATTTGGCGAGCCAAGTGGGATTGGTGTACTGATCATTACCTGAAAGTTTCATCAAGATTGGGTGAAAAAGTGTGTGCTCAGATTTCAGGCAACTCGTAGTTTTTTGGAAGCTTGGCAGGCCCTTTCCATGAAAGTGATTCTTGCCAGTCTCTGCTTAGGGCTACATCAACAGCAAACAAACCATAGAGATAGAACTTGAAACTGCTTTATTGTTTCAAGTTTCAAAGAGCTAGCACAAACCGTGTTTGATTTAGAGTTCCAAATACATGTATCCCTATAGGAGAAAACAGAGTGAAACCTCAAAATGAAACCGGTTACTGCCAACGAACGGTTTAACCTACAAGAACGAAATTTGGCGAGCCAAGTGGGATTGGTGTACTGATCATTACCTGAAAGTTTCATCAAGATTGGGTGAAAAAGTGTGTGCTGAGATTTCAGGCAACTCGTAGTTTTTTGGAAGCTTGGCAGGCCCTTTCCATGAAAGTGATTCTCGCCTGTCTCTGCTTCGGGCTACATCAACAGCAAACAAACCATAGAGATAGAAATTGAAACTGCTTTATTCTGTCAAGTTTCAAATGGCTAGCACCAACCGTGTTTGATTTAGAGTTCCAAATACATGTTTCCCTATAGGAGAAAACAGAGTGAAACCTCAAAATGAAACCGGTTACTGCCAACGAACGGTTTAACCTAGAAGAACGAAATTTGGCGAGCCAAGTGGGATTGGTGTACTGATCATTACCTGAAAGTTTCATCAAGATTGGGTGAAAAAGTGTGTGCTGAGATTTCAGGCAACTCGTAGTTTTTTGGAAGCTTGGCAGGCCCTTTCCATGAAAGTGATTCTCGCCAGTCTCTGCTTAGGGCTACATCAACAGCAAACAAACCATAGAGATAGATCTTGAAACTGCTTTATTGTGTCAAGTTTCAAAGAGCTAGCACAAACCGTGTTTGATTTAGAGTTCCAAATACATGTATCCCTATAGGAGAAAACAGAGTGAAACCTCAAAATGAAACCGGTTACTGCCAACGAACGGTTTAACCTAGAAGAACGAAATTTGGCGAGCCAAGTGGAATTGGTGTACTGATCATTACCTGAAAGTTTCATCAAGATTGGGTGAAAAAGTGTGTGCTGAGATTTCAGGCAACTCGTAGTTTTTTGGAAGCTTGGCAGGCCCTTTCCATGAAAGTGATTCTCGCCAGTCTCTGCTTAGGGCTACATCAACAGCAAACAAACCATACAGATAGAACTTGAAACTGCTTTATTGTGTCAAGTTTCAAAGAGCTAGCACAAACCATGTTTGATTTAGAGTTCCAAATACATGTATCCCTATAGGAGAAAACAGAGTGAAACCTCAAAATGAAACCGGTTACTGCCAACGAACGGTTTAACCTAGAAGAACGAAATCTGGCGAGCCAAGTGGGATTGGTGTACTGATCATTACCTGCAAGTTTCATCAAGATTGGGTGAAAAAGTGTGTGCTCAGATTTCAGGCAACTCGTAGTTTTTTGGAAGCTTGGCAGGCCCTTTCCATGAAAGTGATTCTTGCCAGTCTCTGCTTAGGGCTACATCAACAGCAAACAAACCATAGAGATAGAACTTGAAACTGCTTTATTGTTTCAAGTTTCAAAGAGCTAGCACAAACCGTGTTTGATTTAGAGTTCCAAATACATGTATCCCTATAGGAGAAAACAGAGTGAAACCTCAAAATGAAACCGGTTACTGCCAACGAACGGTTTAACCTACAAGAACGAAATTTGGCGAGCCAAGTGGGATTGGTGTACTGATCATTACCTGAAAGTTTCATCAAGATTGGGTGAAACAGTGTGTGCTGAGATTTCAGGCAACTCGTAGTTTTTTGGAAGCTTGGCAGGCCCTTTCCATGAAAGTGATTCTCGCCAGTCTCTGCTTAGGGCTACATCAACAGCAAACAAACCATAGAGATAGAACTTGAAACTGCTTTATTGTGTCAAGTTTCAAAGAGCTAGCACAAACCGTGTTTGACTTAGAGTTCCAAATACATGTATCCCTATAGGAGAAAACAGAGTGAAACCTCAAAATGAAACCGGTTACTGCCAACGAACGGTTTAACGTAGAAGAACGAAATTTGGCAAGCCAAGTGGGATTGGTGTACTGATCATTACCTGAAAGTTTCATCAAGATTGGGTGAAAAAGTGTGTGCTCAGATTTCAGGCAACTCGTAGTTTTTTGGAAGCTTGGCAGGCCCTTTCCATGAAAGTGATTCTCGCCAGTCTCTGCTTAGGGCTACATCAACAGCAAACAAACCATAGAGATAGAACTTGAAACTGCTTTATTGTGTCAGGTTTCAAAGAGCTAGCACAAACCGTGTTTGATTTAGAGTTCCAAATACATGTATCCCTATAGGAGAAAACAGAGTGAAACCTCAAAATGAAACCGGTTACTGCCAACGAACGGTTTAACCTAGAATAACGAAATTTGGCGAGCCAAGTGGGATTGGTGTACTGATCATTAACTGAAAGTTTCATCAACATTGGGTGAAAAAGTGTTTGCTGAGATTTCAGGCAACTCGTAGTTTTTTGGAAGCTTGGCAGGCCCTTTCCATGAAAGTGATTCTCGCCAGTCTCTGCTTAGGGCTACATCAACAGCAAACAAACCATAGAGATAGAACTTGAAACTGCTTTATTGTGTCAAGTTTCAAAGAGCTAGCACAAACCGTGTTTGATTTAGAGTTCCAAATACATGTATCCCTATAGGAGAAAACAGAGTGAAACCTCAAAATGAAACCGGTTACTGCCAACGAACGGTTTAACCTAGAAGAACGAAATTTGGCGAGCCAAGTGGGATTGGTGTACTGATCATTACCTGAAAGTTTCATCAAGATTGGGTGAAAAAGTGTTTGCTGAGATTTCAGGCAATTCGTAGTTTTTTGGAACCTTGGCAGGCCCTTTCCATGAAAGTGATTCTCGCCAGTCTCTGCTTAGGGCTACATCAACAGCAAACAAACCATAGAGATAGCACTTGAAACTGCTTTATTGTGTCAAGTTTCAAAGAGCTAGCACAAACCGTGTTTGATTTAGAGTTCCAAATACATGTATCCCTATAGGAGAAAACAGAGTGAAACCTCAAAATGAAACCGGTTACTGCCAACGAACGGTTTAACCTAGAAGAACGAAATTTGGTGAGCCAAGTGGGAATGGTGTACTGATCATTACCTGAAAGTTTCATTAAGATTGGGTGAAAAAAGGGTGTGCTGAGATTTCAGGAAACTCGTAGTTTTTTGGAAGCTTGGCAGGCCCTTTCCATAAAAGTGATTCTCGCCAGTCTCTGCTTAGGGCTACATCAATAGCAAACAAACCATAGAGATAGAACTTGAAACTGCTTTATTGAGTCAAGTTTCAAAGAGCTAGCAAAAACCGTGTTTGATTTAGAGTTCCAAATACATGTATCCCTATAGGAGAAAACAGAGTGAAACCTCAAAATGAAACCGGTTACTGCCAACGAACGGTTTAACCTAGAAGAACAAAATTTGGCGAGCCAAGTGGGATTGGTGTACTGATCATTACCTGAAAGTTTCATCAACATTGGGTGAAAAAGTGTTTGCTGAGATTTCAGGCAACTCGTAGTTTTTTGGAACCTTGGCAGGCCCTTTCCATGAAAGTGATTCTCGCCAGTCTCTGCTTAGGGCTACATCAACAGCAAACAAACCATAGAGATAGAACTTGAAACTGCTTTATTGTGTCAAGTTTCAAAGAGCTAGCACAAACCGTGTTTGATTTAGAGTTCCAAATACATGTATCGCTATAGGAGAAAACAGAGTGAAACCTGAAAATGAAACCGGTTACTGCCAAAGAACGGTTTAACCTAGAAGAACGAAATTTGGTGAGCCAAGTGGGATTGGTGTACTGATCATTACCTGAAAGTTTCATCAAGATTGGGTGAAAAAAGGGTGTGCTGAGATTTCAGGCAACTCGTAGTTTTTTGGAAGCTTGGCAGGCCCTTTCCATAAAAGTGATTCTCGCCAGTCTCTGCTTAGGGCTACATCAATAGCAAACAAACCATAGAGATAGAACTTGAAACTGCTTTATTGTGTCAAGTTTCAAAGAGCTAGCACAAACCGTGTTTGATTTAGAGTTCCAAATACATGTATCCCTATAGGAGAAAACAGAGTGAAACCTCAAAATGAAACCGGTTACTGCCAACGAACGGTTTAACCTAGAAGAACGAAATTTGGCGAGCCAAGTGGGATTGGTGTACTGATCATTACCTGAAAGTTTCATCAAGATTGGGTGAAAAAGTGTGTGCTGAGATTTCAGGCAACTCGTAGTTTTTTGGAAGCTTGGCAGGCCCTTTCCATGAAAGTGATTCTCGCCAGTCTCTGCTTAGGGCTACATCAACAGCAAACAAACCATAGAGATAGATCTTGAAACTGCTTTATTGTGTCAAGTTTCAAAGAGCTAGCACAAACCGTGTTTGATTTAGAGTTCCAAATACATGTATCCCTATAGGAGAAAACAGAGTGAAACCTCAAAATGAAACCGGTTACTGCCAACGAACGGTTTAACCTAGAAGAACGAAATTTGGCGAGCCAAGTGGGATTGGTGTACTGATCATTACCTGAAAGTTTCATCAAGATTGGGTGAAAAAGTGTGTGCTGAGATTTCAGGCAACTCGTAGTTTTTTGGAAGCTTGGCAGGCCCTTTCCATGAAAGTGATTCTCGCCAGTCTCTGCTTAGGGCTACATCAACAGCAAACAAACCATAGAGATAGAACTTGAAACTGCTTTATTGTGTCAAGTTTCAAAGAGCAAGCACAAACCGTGTTTGATTTAGAGTTCCAAATACATGTATCCCTATAGGAGAAAACAGAGTGAAACCTCAAAATGAAACCGGTTACTGCAAATAAACGGTATAACGTAGAAGATCGAAATTTGGCGAGCCAAGTGGGATTGGTGTACTGATCATTATCTGAAAGTTTCATCGAGATTGGGTGAAAAAGTGTGTGCTCAGATTTCAGGCAACTCGTAGTTTTTTGGAAGCTTGGCAGGCCCTTTCCATGAAAGTGATTCTTGCCAGTCTCTGCTTAGGGCTACATCAACAGCAAACAAACCATAGAGATAGAACTTGAAACTGCTTTATTGTGTCAAGTTTCAAAGAGCTAGCACAAACCGTGTTTGATTTAGAGTTCCAAATACATGTATCCCTATAGGAGAAAACAGAGTGAAACCTCAAAATGAAACCGGTTACTGCCAACGAATGGTTTAACCTAGAAGAACGAAATTTGGCGAGCCAAGTGGGATTGGTGTACTGATCATTACCTGAAAGTTTCATCAATATTGGGTGAAAAAGTGTTTGCTGAGATTTCAGGCAATTCGTAGTTTTTTGGAACCTTGGCAGGCCCTTTCCATGAAAGTGATTCTCGCCAGTCTCTGCTTAGGGCTACATCAACAGCAAACAAACCATAGAGATAGAACTTGAAACTGCTTTATTGTGTCAAGTTTCAAAGAGCTAGCACAAACCGTGTTTGATTTAGAGTTCCAAATACATGTATCGCTATAGGAGAAAACAGAGTGAAACCTCAAAATGAAACCGGTTACTGCCAACGAACGGTTTAACCTAGAAGAACGAAATTTGGTGAGCCAAGTGGGATTGGTGTACTGATCATTACCTGAAATTTTCATCAAGATTGGGTGAAAAAAGGGTGTGCTGAGATTTCAGGCAACTCGTAGTTTTTTGGAAGCTTGGCAGGCCCTTTCCATAAAAGTGATTCTCGCCAATCTCTGCTTAGGGCTACATCAATAGCAAAAAAACCATAGAGATAGAACTTGAAACTGCTTTATTGTGTCAAGTTTCAAAGAGCTAGCACAAACCGTGTTTGACTTAGAGTTCCAAATACATGTATCCCTATAGGAGAAAACAGAGTGAAACCTCAAAATGAAACCGGTTACTGCCAACGAACGGTTTAACCTAGAAGAACGAAATTTGGCGAGCCAAGTGGGATTGGTGTACTGATCATTACCTGAAAGTTTCATCAAGATTGGGTGAAAAAGTGTGTGCTGAGATTTCACGCAACTCGTTGTTTTTTGGAAGCTTGGCAGGCCCTTTCCATGAAAGTGATTCTCGCCAGTCTCTGCTTAGGGCTACATCAACAGCAAACAAACCATAGAGATAGATCTTGAAACTGCTTTATTGTGTCAAGTTTCAAAGAGCTAGCACAAACCGTGTTTGATTTAGAGTTCCAAATACATGTATCCCTATAGGAGAAAACAGAGTGAAACCTCAAAATGAAACCGGTTACTGCCAACGAACGGTTTAACCTAGAAGAACGAAATTTGGCGAGCCAAGTGGAATTGGTGTATTGATCATTACCTGAAAGTTTCATCAAGATTGGGTGAAAAAGTGTGTGCTGAGATTTCAGGCAACTCGTAGTTTTTTGGAAGCTTGGCAGGCCCTTTCCATGAAAGTGATTCTCGCCAGTCTCTGCTTAGGGCTACATCAACAGCAAACAAACCATAGAGATAGAACTTGAAACTGCTTTATTGTGTCAAGTTTCAAAGAGCTAGCACAAACCGTGTTTGATTTAGAGTTCCAAATACATGTATCCCTATAGGAGAAAACAGAGTGAAACCTCAAAATGAAACCGGTTACTGCCAAATAAACGGTATAACGTAGAAGAACGAAATTTGGCGAGCCAAGTGGGATTGGTGTACTGATCATTACCTGAAAGTTTCATCAAGATTGGGTGAAAAAGTGTGTGCTCAGATTTCAGGCAACTCGTAGTTTTTTGGAAGCTTGGCAGGCCCTTTCCATGAAAGTGATTCTTGCCAGTCTCTGCTTAGGGCTACATCAACAGCAAACAAACCATAGAGATAGAACTTGAAACTGCTTTATTGTTTCAAGTTTCAAAGAGCTAGCACAAACCGTGTTTGATTTAGAGTTCCAAATACATGTATCCCTATAGGAGAAAACAGAGTGAAACCTCAAAATGAAACCGGTTACTGCCAATGAACGGTTTAACCTACAAGAACGAAATTTGGCGAGCCAAGTGGGATTGGTGTACTGATCATTACCTGAAAGTTTCATCAAGATTGGGTGAAAAAGTGTGTGCTGAGATTTCAGGCAACTCGTAGTTTTTTGGAAGCTTGGCAGGCCCTTTCCATGAAAGTGATTCTCGCCTGTCTCTGCTTAGGGCTACATCAACAGCAAACAAACCATAGAGATAGAAATTGAAACTGCTTTATTCTGTCAAGTTTCAAAGGGCTAGCACCAACCGTGTTTGATTTAGAGTTCCAAAATACATGTATCCCTATAGGAGAAAACAGAGTGAAACCTCAAAAATGAAACCGGTTACTGCCAACGAACGGTTTAACCTAGAAGAACGAAATTTGTCGAGCCAAGTGGGATTGGTGTACTGATCATTACCTGAAAGTTTCATCAAGATTGGGTGAAAAAGTGTGTGCTGAGATTTCAGGCAACTCGTAGTTTTTTGGAAGCTTGGCAGGCCCTTTCCATGAAAGTGATTCTCGCCTGTCTCTGCTTAGGGCTACATCAACAGCAAATAAACCATAGAGATAGAAATTGAAACTGCTTTATTCTGTCAAGTTTCAAAGGGCTAGCACCAACCGTGTTTGATTTAGAGTTCCAAATACATGTATCCCTATAGGAGAAAACAGAGTGAAACCTCAAAATGAAACCGGTTACTGCCAACGAACGGTTTAACCTAGAAGAACGAAATTTGGCGAGCCAAGTGGGATTGGTGTACTGATCATTACCTGAAAGTTTCATCAAGATTGGGTGAAAAAGTGTGTGCTCAGATTTCAGGCAACTCGTAGTTTTTTGGAAGCTTGGCAGGCCCTTTCCATGAAAGTGATTCTCGCCAGTCTCTGCTTAGGGCTCCATCAACAGCAAACAAACCATAGAGATAGAACTTGAAACTGCTTTATTGTGTCAAGTTTCAAAGAGCTAGCACAAACCCTGTTTGATTCAGAGTTCCAAATACATGTATCCCTATAGGAGAAAACAGAGTGAAACCTCAAAATGAAACCGGTTACTGCCAACGAACGGTTTAACCTAGAAGAACGAAATTTGGCGAGCCAAGTGGAATTGGTGTACTGATCATTACCTGAAAGTTTCATCAAGATTGGGTGAAAAAGTGTGTGCTGAGATTTCAGGCAACTCGTAGTTTTTTGGAAGCTTGGCAGGCCCTTTCCATGAAAGTGATTCTCGCCAGTCTCTGCTTAGGGCTACATCAACAGCAAACAAACCATAGAGATAGAACTTGAAACTCCTTTATTGTGTCAAGTTTCAAAGAGCTAGCACAAACCGTGTTTGATTTAGAGTTCCAAATACATGTATCCCTATAGGAGAAAACAGAGTGAAACCTCAAAATGAAACCGGTTACTGCCAATAAACGGTATAACGTAGAAGAACGAAATTTGGCGAGCCAAGTGGGATTGGTGTACTGATCATTACCTGAAAGTTTCATCAAGATTGGGTGAAAAAGTGTGTGCTCAGATTTCAGGCAACTCGTAGTTTTTTGGAAGCTTGGCAGGCCCTTTCCATGAAAGTGATTCTTGCCAGTCTCTGCTTAGGGCTACATCAACAGCAAACAAACCATAGAGATAGAACTTGAAACTGCTTTATTGTTTCAAGTTTCAAAGAGCTAGCACAAACCGTGTTTGATTTAGAGTTCCAAATACATGTATCCCTATAGGAGAAAACAGAGTGAAACCTCAAAATGAAACCGGTTACTGCCAACGAACGGTTTAACCTACAAGAACGAAATTTGGTGAGCCAAGTGGGATTGGTGTACTGATCATTACCTGAAAGTTTCATCAAGATTGGGTGAAAAAGTGTGTGCTGAGATTTCAGGCAACTCGTAGTTTTTTGGAAGCTTGGCAGGCCCTTTCCATGAAAGTGATTCTCGCCTGTCTCTGCTTAGGGCTACATCAACAGCAAACAAACCATAGAGATAGAAATTGAAACTGCTTTATTCTGTCAAGTTTCAAAGGGCTAGCACCAACCGTGTTTGATTTAGAGTTCCAAATACATGTATCCCTATAGGAGAAAACAGAGTGAAACCTCAAAATGAAACCGGTTACTGCCAACGAACGGTTTAACCTAGAAGAACGAAATTTGGCGAGCCAAGTGGGATTGGTGTACTGATCATTACCTGAAAGTTTCATCAAGATTGGGTGAAAAAGTGTGTGCTGAGATTTCAGGCAACTCGTAGTTTTTTGGAAGCTTGGCAGGCCCTTTCCATGAAAGTGATTCTCGCCAGTCTCTGCTTAGGGCTACATCAACAGCAAACAAACCATAGAGATAGAACTTGAAACTGCTTTATTGTGTCAAGTTTCAAAGAGCTAGCACAAACCGTGTTTGATTTAGAGTTCCAAATACATGTATCCCTATAGGAGAAAACAGAGTGAAACCTCAAAATGAAACCGGTTACTGCCAACGAACGGTTTAACCTAGAAGAACGAAATTTGGCGAGCTAAGTGGGATTGGTGTACTGATCATTACCTGAAAGTTTCATCAAGATTGGGTGAAAAAGTGTTTGCTGAGATTTCAGGCAACTCGTAGTTTTTTGGAAGCTTGGCAGGCCCTTTCCATGAAAGTGATTCTCGCCAGTCTCTGCTTAGGGCTACATCAACAGCAAACAAACCATAGAGATAGAACTTGAAACTGCTTTATTGTGTCAAGTTTCAAAGAGCTAGCACAAACCGTGTTTGATTTAGAGTTCCAAATACATGTATCCCTATAGGAGAAAACTGAGTGAAACCTCAAAATGAAACCGGTTACTGCCAACGAACGGTTTAATCTAGAAGAACGAAATTTGGCGAGCCAATTGGGATTGGTGTACTGATCATTACCTGAAAGTTTCATCAAGATTGTGTGAAAAAGTGTTTGCTGAGATTTCAGGCAACTCATAGTTTTTTGGAAGCTTGGCAGGCCCTTTCCATGAAAGTGATTCTCAGCAGTCTCTGCTTAGGGCTACATCAACAGCAAACAAACCACAGAGACAGAACGTGAAACTGCTTTATTGTGTCAAGTTTCAAAGAGCTAGCACAAACCGTGTTTGATTTAGAGTTCCAAATACATGTATCCCTATAGAAGAAAACAGAGTGAAACCTCAAAATGAAACCGGTTACTGCCAACGAACGGTTTAACCTAGAAGAACGAAAATCGGCGAGCCAAGTGGGATTGGTGTACTGATCATTACCTGAAAGTTTCATCAAGATTGGGTGAAAAAGTGTGTGCTGAGATTTCGGGCAACTCGTAGTTTTTTGGAAGCTTGGCAGGCCCTTTCCATGAAAGTGATTCTCGCCAGTCTCTGCTTAGGGCTACATCAACAGCAAACAAACCATAGAGATAGAACTTGAAACTGCTTTATTTTGTCAAGTTTCAAAGAGCTAGCACAAACCGTGTTTGATTTAGAGTTCCAAATACATGTATCCCTATAGGAGAAAACAGAGTGAAACCTCAAAATGAAACCGGTTACTGCCAACGAACGGTTTAACCTAGAAGAACGAAATTTGGCGAGCCAAGTGGGATTGGTGTACTGATCATTACCTGAAAGTTTCATCAAGATTGGGTGAAAAAGTGTGTGCTGAGATTTCAGGCAACTCGTAGTTTTTTGAAACCTTGGCAGGCCCTTTCCATGAAAGTGATTCTCGGCAGTCTCTTAGGGCTACATCAACAGCAAACAAACCATAGAGATAGAACTTGAAACTGCTTTATTGTGTCAAGTTTCAAAGAGCTAGCACAAACCGTGTTTGATTTAGAGTTCCAAATACATGTATCCCTATAG
>NW_027523223.1:0-28713 GCF_052094955.1 Ictidomys tridecemlineatus
GAGCAGAAGGACTGTTACAGAGAGCAGACTTTTGAGACTGGGGAGCAGACGGAATTTTACAGAGAGCAGAGTTTGGAAACTGGGGTGCAGAAGAGTCTTACAGAAAGCAGAGGTTGGAGACTGAGGTGCAGAAAGACTGTTACAGAAAGCAGAATTTGGAGACTAGGGTGCACAAAAATTATTGCAGAGAGCAGAATTGTCAGACTGAGGTGCAGAAAGACTGTTGCAGGGAGCAGATGTTGGAGACTGTGGTGCAGACGGACTTTTGCAGAGAGCAGAGGTTAGAGACTGCAAAAGGATTGTTGTAGAGAACAGAGTTTGGAGACTGGGGTGCAGAAGGATTGTTACAGAGAGCAGAGTTTGGAGACTTTGGTGTAGAAGGACCATTGCAGAGATCAGAGTTTGTTAACTGAGGGGAAGAATGATTGTTACAGAGAACAGAAGTTGGAGCCTGTTGTGAGGAAGGACTGTTGCAGAGAGAAGAGTTTGGAGACTGGGGTTTACAAGGACTGTTGCAGAGAGCAGATTTTGGAGACTGGGGTGCAGAAGGACTGTTACAGAGAGCAGAGTTTGGAGACAGGGTTGCAGAAGGATCGATGCAGATAACAGAGTTTTAGAAGGAGGTGTAGAAGGACTTTTGCAGAGAGCAGAGGTTGGAGACAGGGTGCAGAAGGACTGTTTCATAGAGCAGATGTTGGATACTGGGGTGCAGACGGGTCGTTGCAGAGAGCAGAGGTTGGAGATTGGGGTGCAGAAGGACTGTTGCAGAGAACAGACGTCGGAGACTGGTGTTCAGAAGGATCTTTGAAGACAGCAGAGGTTTGAGACGTGAGTGCAGAAGAACTGTTACAGAGAGTAGAGTTTCGAGACTGAGGTAGAGAAGGATCAATGCAGAGAGCTGAGTTTGGAGTCTGAGGTGCAAAAGGACTGTTGCAGTGAGCAGAGGTTGGAGACTGAGGTGCAAAAGGACTGTTACTGAGAGCAGACTTTGGAGACTCTGATGCAGAAGGATCGTTGCAGAAAGCAGATGTTGGAGACATGTGTGCAGAAGAATCCTTAGAGACAGCAGAGGTTTGAGACTGTCGTGAGGAAGGACTTTTACAGAGAGCACAGTTAGGAGACAGGGGTGCAGTAGGTCTTATACAGAGAGCAATGTTTGGAGACTGAGGTGCAGAAAAACTTTTGCAGAAAGCAGTTTGAAGACTGGGGTGCGGAAGGAGTGTTGCAGAGAGTAGAGTTTGGAGACTGAGGTGCAGAAGGACCCTTACAGAGAGCAGAAGTTGGAGACTGTTGTACAGAAGGACTGTTACAGAGAGCAGAGGTTGGAGACAGGTGTGCAGAATTATCTTACAGAAAGCATACTTTGGAGACTTTGGTGCAGAAAGACTGATGCAAAGAGCAGAGGTTGGAGACTGGGGTGCAGAAGGATTGTTGACGAGATAAGAGATTGGAGACTGGGGTCAAAAGGCCTGCTACTGACAGAAGAGGTTAAAGACTGGGGTGCAGAAGGCCTTTTACAGAAAGCATTGCTTGGAGACTGGGGTGCAGAAGGACAGTTACAGAGAGTAGAGTTTAAAAAAATGGGTTGCATAAGGATCTAACATAGAGCAGAGGTTGGAGACTGAGGTAGAGAAGGACTGTTATAGAGAGCAGAGGTTGGAGACTGAGGTGTAGAAGAACTGTTGCAGAGAGTAGAGTTTGGAGACTGGCTTGTAGAAGGACTGTTGCCGAGAGAAGAAGTTGGAGACTGGAGTGGAGAAGGATTGTTGCAGAGAGTAGAGGTTGGAGACTGAGGTGCAGAAGAACTATTACAGAGAGCAGAGGATGCAGACTACGGTGCAGAAGGACTGATAGAGAAAGTAGAGGTTGGTGACTAGGGTGCAAAAAGAGTGTTGCAGAGAGCAGATGTTGGAGACTGAGGTGCAGAAGGACTGTGGCAGAGAGCAGAGATTAGATACTGGGGTGCAGAAGGCCTGTTACAGTTAGCAGAATTTGGATACTGGGGTGCAGAAGGACTCTTACAGTGAGCAGAGTTTGCAGACTGGGTTTTAGAAGGGTCTTACAGAATGCAGACTTTGGAGGCTGAAGTACAGAAGGACTGCTACACAGAGCAGAGGTTGGATGCTGGGGTTAAGAAGGATTCTTGCAGAGGGCAAAGTTTTCAGACTGAGGTACAGTAGAACTGTTGCAGAGTCATATTGGAGACTGGGTGCACAAGGACTGTTGCAGCGAGCAGAGTTTGGAGACAGGGTGCAGAAGGATTGTTGCAGAGAGCAGTGGTTGGAGACTGGGGTGCAGAAGAACTGTTGCGGAGAGCAGACGTTGGAGATTGGGGTGGGGAGTGACTGTTGCTCAGAGCAGAATTTAAACACTGAGTTGCAGAAGGACTTTTACAGCGTGCAGTGGTTAGAGACTTGAGTGCAGAAGTACTGATACAGAAAGCAGAGATTGGAGACTGGGGTTCAGAAGTACTGTTGTAGAGAGCAGATGTTGGAGACTGGGGTGCAGAAGAACTTTTGCAGAGAGTAGAGGTTGGAGACTTGGGTACAGAAGGACTCTTATGGAGAGTAGAGTTTGGAGATTGGGGTGCAGAAGAACTGTTTCAGTAAGCAGACTTTGAAGACTGGGGTGGAGAAAGACTTTTTCAGAGAGTAGCATTTTGAGACTGGGTGCCAGAGGACTGTTGCAGAGAGCAGAGGTTGGTGACTGAAGTGCAGAACGACTGTTACAGAGAGCAGAGGTTGGAGACTGGGGTGCAGAAGGACTGATACAGAAAGCAGAGGTTGGAGACTGTGGTGCAGAATAACTGTTGCAGAGAGTAGAGGTTGGAGACTTGGGTACAGAAGGACTCTTATGGAGAGTAGAGGTTTGAGATTGGGGTGCAGAAGAACGGTTGCGGAGAGCACACGTTGGAGATTAGGGTGGGGAGTGACTGTTGCTCAGAGCAGAATTTAAACACTGAGTTGCAGAAGGACTTTTACAGCGAGCAGTGGTTAGAGACTTGAGTGCAGAAGTACTGATACAGAAAGCAGAGATTGGAGACTGGGGTTCAGAAGTACTGTTGTAGAGTCCAGATGTTGGAGACTGGGGTGCAGAAGAACTGTTGCAGAGAGTCGAGGTTGGAGACTTGGGTACAGAAGGACTCTTATGGAGAGTAGAGGTTGGAGATTGGGGTGCAGAAGAACTGTTTCAGTAAGCAGAGGTTGAAGACTGGGGTGGAGAAAGACTTTTTCAGAGAGTAGCATTTTGAGACTGGGTGCCAAAGGACTGTTGCAGAGAGCAGAGGTTGGTGCCTGAATTGCAGAACGACTGTTGCAGAGAGCAGAGGTTTAAGATTGGGGTGCAGAAGGACTGATACAGAAAGCAGAGGTTGAAAACTGTGGTGCAGAAGGACTGTTGCAAAGAGCAGAGCTTTGAGACTAGGGTAGAGAAAGACTGTTGTCGATAGCAGGTGTTGGAGACTGGGGTGCAGTAGGACTATTGCAGAGAGCAGAGGTTGCAGACTGAGGTGCAGAAGGACTGTTACAGAGAGCAGAGTTTGGAGACTGTTGTGCAGAAGGACTGATACAGAAAAAAGAGGTTTTAAACTGGTGTGCAGAAGGACCATTAAAGAAACAGAGGTTGGAGACTGCGGAACAGAAAGACTGTTACAGAGAGCAGAGGTTGGGACTGGGGTGCAGAAGAAGTGTTGTAGAGAAAAGAGGTTGGAGACTGGGGTGCAGAAGGACCATTGCAGATAGTAGAGGTTGGAGAGTGTGTTGAAGAAGTATCTTACAGAGAGCAGAGGTTGGACACTGAGGTGCAGAAGGACTGTTGCAGAGAGCAGAGGGTGGAGATTGGGGTGCAGCAGGACTGTTGCAGAGAGCAGAGGTTGGAGTCTGAGGTACAGAAGGACTTTTACAGATACCAGTGGTTGGAGACTGAGGTGCAGAAAGATTGTGATGGAGAGCGGAGTTTAGACACTGATGTTCAGAAGGACTGTTAAAGAGAGGAGAGCATGAAGACTGGTGTGTAGAAGGATCATTGCAGAGAAGAGAGGTTTAAGACTGAGGTGCAGAAGGATCTTGCAGAGAGCAGAGTTTGGAGAGTGAGGCAAAGAAAGATCGCTACAGAGAGCAGAGGTTTGACACTGGGGTTCAAAGGACAGTTACAGAGAGCACAGGTTGGAGACTGGGGTGAAGAAGAAATTTTTCAGAGAGCAGATGTTGTAGACTGCAGTGAAGAAGGACTGTTGCAGAGAGCAGAGGTTGTAGACTGGGGTGCAGAAGGACTGTTGCAGATAGCAAAAGTTTGAGACTGAGGTGTAGCAGGACTGTTGCAAAAACAGAATTTGGAGACTGAGGGGTAGAAGGACTGTTACAGAGAGCATAGGTTGGAGACTGTGGTGCAGAAGGACTGATACAAAAAGCAGATTTTTCAGACTGGTTTGCAGAAGAATTTTACATAAAGCAGAGTTTTGAAACTGAGGTGCAGAAGGACTGTTACAGAAAGCAGAGTTTAGAGACTGGGGTGCAGAAGAACACTTACAGAGAGCAGAGTTTGGAGACTGCAGTATAGAAGGGCTTTTACAGAGAGCACCATTTTGACTGGGGTAAAGGACTGTTGTAGACAGAAGATGTTGGAGACTGTGGTGCAGAAGGACTGTTGCAGATAGCAGAGGTTTAAGAATGGGATGTAGAAGGACTGTTGCAGAGAGCAGATTTTTCAAGTTGAGGTGCAGAAGGACTGTTGAGAAGAGCAGATGTTGTAGACTGGGTTGGACAAAGACTGTTTCAGAGATCAAAGTTTGGAGACTGGGTGCAGAAGGATAGTTGATGAGAGCAGAATTTAGAGAATGGGGTGCAGAAGGTCATTGCAGAGAGTAGAGTTTGGAGACATAGGTGCAGAAGTACCGTTGCAGACAGCAGAGGTTATTGACTGAGGTGCAGAAGGATTGTTACAGAGAGGAAAGGTTGGAAACTGAGGTGCAGAAGGACTGTTGCAGAGATCAGAGTTTGGAGACTGGGGTGTAGAAGAACTGTGAGAGAGAGCAGTGTGTGTAGACTGAGGTGCAGAAGGACTGATAAAGAGAGCAGAGTTTGGAAACGGGTGTGCAAAAGGACTGATATAGAAAGCAGAGATTGGAGACTAAGGTGCAGAAGGACCGTTACAGAGAGCATAGGTTGAAGACTGCAGTACAGAAGGACTGTTACACAGAGCAGAGGTTGGAGACTGAGGTAGAGAAGACTGTTGCAGAGAGTAGGTGAGGAGACTATGATTCAGAAAAACTGTTAAAGAGAGAAGAGGTTTGAGAATGGGATGCAGAAGAACTGTAACAGAGAGTAGAGGATGGAGACTGTGGTGCAAAAAGCCTGATACAGAAAGCAGAGTTTGGAGACTGGGGTGTAGAAGTACTGTTACAGAGAGAAGAGGTTGGAGAATTGGGTGCACGATAAGTGTTGTAGAGAACAGAGGTTGGAGACTCGGGTGTAGACGGACCATTGTAGAAAGCAGAAGTTGGAGACTGGGTTTCAGAAGGTTCTACAGAGATCAGAGGTTGGACACTGAGGTGCAGAAGGACTGTTGCAGAGATTAGGTTGGAGATTGGGGCGCAGAAAAACTGTTGCAGAGAGCAGAGGTTGGAGTTTGAGGTGCAGAAGGAAAGTTACAGAGAGCAGAGGTTGGAGACTGGGGTTCAGAAAAACTGATACAGAAAGCAGAGTTTGTAGACTGGGGAGCAGAAGGATCATTAGAAAGAGAGTTTGGAGACTGCAGTACAGATGGACTGTTACAGATAGCAGAGGTTGGAGACTGGGGTGGAGAAAGACTGTGGCAGAGAGCAGATATTGGAGGCTGGGGTGCAGAAGGACTGTTGCAGAGAGCAGAGGTTGAAAAGTGAGGTGCAGAAGTCTTTTACAGAGAGCAGAGTTTGGAGACTGTGTTGCAGAAGGACTGATACAGAAAGCAGAGGTTGGAGACTGTGGTGAAGAAAGACCCTTACAGAGAATAGATGTCGAAGACTCTTGTACAGAAGAACTGTTGTAGAGAACAGAGGTTGGAGACTGGGGTGCAGAGGGACCATTGCAGAGACCAGAGTTTGGAGACTGGGGAGCAGAAGCAATGTTACAGACAAAAGAGTTTGGAAATGGGTGCAGAAGGATCTTAAAGAGAGAAGAGTTTGAAAACTCGTATGCAGAAGGACTGTTGCAGAGAGCACAGTTTGGAGACTTGGGTGCAGAAGGATCGTTGCACAGAGCAGAGTGAGGAGACTGGGGTGCCGAAAAACTGTTACAGAGGGCAGAGGTTGGAGACTTGGGTGCAGAAGGACTCTTAGAGAGAGCGGAAGTTGGAGACTGCGTGAAGAAGGACAGATACAGAAAGCAGAGATTGGAGTCTGGGGTGCAGAAAGACAGTTACAAAGGGCAAATGTTGGAGACTGCAGTACAGAAGGACAGTTGCAGAGAGCAGAGTTTGGAGACTGGGGTGAAGAAGGATTGTTTCAGAGAGCAGAGATTGGAGACTGAGGTGCAGAAGGACTCTTAGAGAGAGCAGAAGTTGGAGACTGACGTGAAGAAGGACTTATACAGAAAGCAGAGATTGGAGTCTGGGGTGCAGAAAGACCAATACAGAGAGCAGAGGTTGAAGACTGCAGTATAGAAGGACTGTTGCAGAGATTAGAGTTTGGAGACTGGGGTGCAGAAGGACTGTTGCAGAGAGCAGATATTGGAGACTGAGGTGCAGAAGTCCTGTTACATAGAGCAGAAGTTGGAGAATGGGGTGCAGAAAGATCGTTGCAAGGAGCAGAGCATGGAGACAGGGGTGCAGAATCATCTTTCAGAGAGCAGAAGTTGGAGACTGAGGTGCAGAAGGACTCTTTCAGAGATGAGAGGTTGGAGACTGGGGTGCAGTAAGATCATTGCAGAGAGCAGAGTTTGGAGACAGGGGTGGAGAATGATCCTTGCATAGAGCAGAGTTTGGAGACTGGCGTGCAGAAAGCCTGTTACAGAGAGGAGAGGTTGGAGACTGGGGTGCAGAATCATCTTTCAGAGAGCAGAAGTTGGAGACTGAGGTGCAGAAGGACTCTTTCAGAGATGAGAGGTTGGAGACTGGGGTGCAGTAAGATCATTGCAGAGAGCAGAGTTTGGAGACAGGGGTGGAGAATGATCCTTGCATAGAGCAGAGTTTGGAGACTGGCGTGCAGAAAGCCTGTTACAGAGAGGAGAGGTTGGAGACTGGGGTGCAGAAGGACTGTTATAGAGAGCAGTGTTTGGAGACTGGGTTGCTAAAGGATCTTGCAGAGAGCAGAGGTTTGAGACTAAGGTGCACGTGGACTTTTACAGAGAACAGGGGTTGGAGACTGGGGTGTAGAAGGACTGTTACAGAGAGCAGAGTTTGGAGACTCAGGTGCAGAAGGAATGTTACAGGAAGCAGTGTTTGGAAATTGGTGTGCAGAAGGACCGTTACAGAGAGCAGAGTTAGGAGACTGCGGTATAGGACTGTTATTGAGAGCAGAGGATGGAGACTGAAGTGCAGAAGGACTCGTACATAGAGCATAGGTTGGAAACTGAGGTGAAGAAGGATAGATACAGAGAACAGATTTTGGAGACTGGTGTTCAGGCAGACTGATACAGAAAGCAGAAGTTGGAGACCTGGGTTTAGAAGGACTGTTACAAAGAGCAGAGTTTGGAGACTGCGGTACAGAAGGACTGTTACAGAGAGCAGATCTCGGAGACTCGGGAGCAGAAGGACTGTTGAAGCGGACAGAAGTTCGATTCTGGGGTGCAGAAGGAATGTTACAGAGAGCAGAGTTTGGAACCTGGAGTGCAGAAGGATCTTACAGAGAGCAGAGTTTGGAGACTGTGGTGTAGAAGGACTGTTGCAGAGAGCAGAGGTTGGAGACTGGGGTCAAAAAGGATTGTTGCAGAGAGCAGAGTTTCGAGACTGGAGTGCAGAAGGACTGTTGCAGAGAGCAGATGTTGAAGACTGGGCTTTAGAAGGACTTTTGCAGAAAGCAGATTTTAGAGACTGGGGTGCAGAGGGACTGTTACTTAGAGCAGAGGTTGGAGACTGAGATGCAGAAGGACTGTTACAAATAGCAGAGTTTGGAGACTGGGGTGCAGAAGGACTCTTACAGAGAGCATATTTTCGAGACTGAGGTGCAGAAGGACTTTTACAGAAAGAAGAGATGGGAGACTGGGGTGCACAAGGATCGTTGCAGAGAGCAGAGATATCAGACTGAGTTTCAGGAGGACTATTGCAGAGTGCAGATGTTGGATACTGGGGTGCAGAAAGACTTTTGCAGAAAGCAGATTTTAGAGACTGGGGTGCAGAAGGACTGTTACTTAGAGCAGAGGTTGGAGACTGAGGTGCAGAATGACTGTTACAGAGAGCAGAGTTTGGAGACTGGGGTGCAGAAGGACTCTTACATAGAGCAGAGTTCAGAGACTTGGGTGCAGAAGGACTGTTACAGAGAGCATAGGTTGGAGACTGGGGATCAGTTGGATCTTACAGAGAGCAGAGTTTGGAGACTGGGGTTCAAAAGGACTGTTGCAGAGAGCAGATATTGGAGACTGGGGTGGAGAAGAATCGTTGCAGATAGAAGAGGTATGAGACTGGGGTGCAGAAGGCCTGTTACAGAGAGCAGAAGTTGGAGACTGTTGTGCAGAATGACAGGTATAAAGTGCAGAGTTTAAAGACTGGATAGAAGAAGGATCTTACAGAGAGCAGATTTGGGAAACTGAGGTGCAGAAGGACTTTTACAGAGATCCGAGGTAGGGGACTGGGGTGCAGAAGAGTCGTTGCAGAGAGTAGAGTATTCAGACTGAGGCGCAGAAGAACTTTTGCAGAGAGCAGATGTTAAAGACTGAGGTGCAGAAGGACTGTTGCAGAGAGCAGATGTTGGTAACCAGTGTGCAGAAGGACTCTTGTAGAGAGAAGAGGTTGGAGACTGGGGTGCAGAAAGACTGCTGCAGAGAGAAGAGTTTGGATACAGAGGTGCAGAAGCATCTTACAGAGAGCAGAATTCGGAGACTGAGGTGCAGATGGACTGTTGCAGAGATCAGAGGTTGGAGACTCGGGTGCAGAAGGATTGTTGCAGAGAGCAGAGTTTGGAGACTGGCGTGCAGAAGGCCTGTTACAGAGAGTAGAGGTTGGAGACTGGGTTGCAGAAGGTCTGTTATAGAGAGCATAATTTGGAGACTGGGAAGCTGAAGGATCTGACGGAGAGAAGAGGTTGGAGACTGAGGTGCAGGTGGACTGTTACAGAGAGCAGTGGTTGAAGACTGAGGTGCATAAGGACCGTGCAGAGAGGAGAGGTGTCAGACTGAGGTGCAGAAAGACGGTTACAGAGAGCAGAGGTTGGAGACTGAGGTGTAGATGTACTGTTACAGAGAGCAGAAGTTGGAAACATTGGTCCAGAAGGATCGTTGCAGAGAGCAGTGTTTGGAGACTGGGGTGCAGAAGGACTGTGGCAGAGAGCAGAGGTTTGAGATTGGGGTGCAGAAGGACTGTTGCAGTGAGCAGAGTTTGGAGACTGGAGTGCAGAAGGACTGTTCCAGAGAGCAGAGGTTTGAGACTGAGTTTCAGACGGCCTGTTACAGAGAGCAGAGTTTGGACATGGGGTGTAGAAGGACTGTTGCCGAGAGCACAGGTTTGAGATTTTGGTGCAGAAGCACTGTTGCAGAGAGTAGAGGTTCGAGACTGCCTTTCAGTAGGACTGTTACAGAGGCAGAGTTTGGAGACTTAGGTGCAGAAGGACTGTTTTAGAGAGCAGAGTTTGTAGACTGAGGTGCAGAAGGACTGTAACAGAGAGCAGAGTTTGGAGATTGGGGTGCAGATGGACTGATACACAAAGCAGAGTTTGGAGACTCCGGTGCAGAAGGACTGTTACAGAGAGCAGAGGTTGGAGAATGGGTTGCAAATGGCCTGATACACTGAGCAGAGGTTGGAGACTAAGGTGCAGAAGGACTGTTACAGACAGCAGAGTTTGGAGACAGGGTTGCATAAGGATCTTACAGAGAGCAGAGTTTGGAGACTGTGGTACAGCAGGAATGTTACAGAGAGCAGAAGTTGGACACTGGGGTGCAGAATGATCGTTGCAGTGAACAGAGTTTTCAGACTGAGGTGCAGAAGGACTTTTGCAGAGAGCAAATATTGGAGACTGGGGTGAAGAAAGGCTGTTGCAGAGAGGAGAGGTTGGAGACTGTGGTGTAGAAGGATCGTTGTAGCGAGCAGAGGTTTGAGATTGGCGTGCAAAAGGACTGTTACAAAATCAGAGGTTGGACAAGGAATGCAGAAGGACTGTTACAGAGGGCAGAGTTTACAGACTGGGTTGCAGGAGGATCTTACAGAGAGCAGATGTTGGAGACTGAGGTGCGTGATGGACTTTTACAGAGAGTAGAGTTTAGAGACTGAGATGTAGAAGGACCGTTGTAGAGAGCAGAGTTTGGAAACTGAGATGCAGAAGGATTGTTAAAGAAAGCAGAGTTTGGAGACTGGTGTGCAGAGGACTGTTTCAGATAGCAGAGTTTGGAGACTGGGGTGTTGAATGACTGTTGCAGAAAGCAGAGGTTTGAGACTTGGGTGCAGAAGGACTGTTGCAGAGAGCAGAAGTTTGAGACTGAGGTCTAGAAAGACTGTTACAGTGAGATGAATTTAGAGACTGGGGTGAAGAAGGACTGATACAGAAAGCAGAGGTTGAAGACTGGGGAGCAGAAGGACTGTTATAGAGAGCAGATTTTGGAGACTACACTACAGGAGGACTGTTACAGAGAGCAGAGTTTGGAGACTGGTGTGGAGAAGGACTGTTTCAGAGTGCAGATATTGGAGACTGGGGTGCAGAAGAACTGTTGCAGAGAGCATAGGTTGGAGACTGGGGTGCAGAAGAACTGTCGCAGAGAGAAGAGTTTGGAGACTGAGGTGCAGAAGGAATGTTACAAAGAGCAGAGTTTGAAAACTGTGGTGCAGAAAGAATGATATAGAAAGGAGAGTTTGTAGACTGGGGTGCAGAAGGACCGTTGCAGAGATCAGAAGTTGGGGACTGCAGTACAGAAGGACTGCTACAGAGAGCAGAGGTTGGAGACTGGGGAGCAGAAGGACTGTTACAGAGAGCAGAGGTTGGAGACTGGGGAGCAGAAGGTCTGTTAGAGAGAGCAGAGGTTGGATTCTGGGGAGCAGAAGGAATGTTACAGAGAGCAGACTTGGAAAATGGGGTGCGAAAGAATCTTACAGAGAGCAGAGGTTCGAGGCTGGGGTGCAGAATCACTGTTACAGAGAGCCAGAGATTGGAGACCGGGGTGCAGAAGTTCTGTTACAGAGAGCAGAGTTTGCAGACTGGGGTGCAGAAGGACTATTGCAGATAGCACAATTTCGAGACTGGGTTGCAGAAGGTTCTTAGAGAGAGCATTTTGGAGACTCAGGTTCAGAAGGACTGTTATAGAGAGCAAAGGTTGGAAACTCGGGTGCAGAAAGATTTTTGCAGAGAGCAGAGTTTTCAGACTGAGGTGCACAAGGACTATTTCAAAGAGCAGAGGTTGGAGACTGAGGTGCAGAAGGATTGTTGCAGAGAGAAGAGGTTGGACACTGGGGTTCAGAAGGCCTGTTACAGAGAGCCGAGTTTGGAGACTGAGGTGCAGAAGACCTGTTACAGAGAGCAGAGGTTGGAGCCTGGGGTGCAGAAGGATTGTTACAGAAAGCACATTTTGGAAACTGGGGTGCAGAAGGATCGTTGGAGAGTGCAGAGTTTGGAGACTGAGGTGCAGAAGGACTTTTACAGAGAGTAGAGTTTGGAGACTGAGGAGCAGAATGAACGTTGTAGAGAGCAGAGTTTGGAGACTGATGTTCAGACGAATTGTTACAGAGATCAAAGGGTGGAGACTGGAGTGCAGAAAAAGTGTTACAGAGAGCAGAGTTTGGAGATTGTGGTGCAGAAGAACTGTTACGGGGAGCTGAGGGTGGAGTCTGGGGTGCAGAGGACTGTTGCAGAGTGCAGAGTTTGGAGACTGACGTGCTGAAGAACTGTTACAGAGAGCAGAGTTTGGAGACTGGGGTGCAGAAAGACTAATACAGAAAGTAGAGGTTGGAGACTAGGGTGTAGAAGGACCGTTACAGGGAGCAGAATTTGGAGACTGCTTTACAGAAGGACTGTTACAGGGAGCAGAGGTTGGAGACTGGGGTTTTAAAGGATCATTGCAGAGAGCAGATGTTGTAGATTGGTGTGCAAAAGTATCTTACACAGAGCAAAGGTTGGAGACTGAGCTGCATAAGGACTGTTACAGAAAGCACAAGTTGGAGACTGGGTAGCAGAAGGATTATTGCAGACAGCAGAGTTTTCAGACTGAGGTACAGAAGAAATGTTGCAGAGAGCAGATGTTGTAGACTGGGTTGCACAAGTACTGTTGCAGCGAGCAGAGGTTTGAGACTGGGTTGCAGAAGGATCGTTGCAGTGAGTAGACGTTAGAGACTGGGGTGCAGATGGACTGATACAGAGAGCAGAGGTTGGAGACTGGAATGCAGAAGGCCTGTTACAGAGAGCAAAATTTGGAGACTGGGGTGATGAAGGACTGTTACACAGAGCAGAGTTTTAAGACTGGGTTGTAGAAGGATCTTACAGAGAGCAGAGAATGGAGACTGAGGTGCAGAAGCACTGTTACAGAGAGTAGAAGTTGGAGACTGAGGTACAGAAGGACAGTTGCAGAGAGCAGAGGTTGGAGACTGAGGTGCAGAAGGATTGTTACAGAGAGCAGAGGTTTGAGACAGGTTTGCAGAAGGACTGATGCAGAGAGCAGAGGTTTTATACTGGGATGTACAAGGACTGTTGCAGAGAGTATAGGTTGGAGATTGGGGTTCAGACGGACTGTAACAGAGAGCAGAGGCTGGAGACTAAGGTGCAGAAGGATAGTTACGCAGAGCAGAGTTTGGAGACTGGGTGCAGAAGGACTGACACAGAAAGCAGAGCTTGGAAATTAGGGTGCAGAAGTACCCTTACAGAGAGCAGAGGTTGGAGAATGCAGTACAGTAGGACTGTTACAGAGAGCAAAGTTTGGAGACTGGGGTGCAAAAGGACTGTTGCAGAGAACAGAGGTTGCAGACTGAGTTGTAGAAAGACGGTTACAGAGGGCAGAGTTTGGAGACTGTGGTTCAAACGACTGATACAGAAAGCACAGGTTGGATACTGCGGTGAATAAAGACCCTTACAGAGAAAAGAGGTTGGAGACTGTGGTACAGAAGGACTGTTACAGAGAGCAGAGGTTGGAGTATGGGTTGCAGAAGAACCAATGTAGAGAACAGAGTTTGGAGACTGGGGTGCAGAAGGACCTTTGGGGCGATCAGAGTATGGAGACATGGGTGTAGAAGGACTGTTGCAGAGAGCAGTGATTTGAGACTGACTTACAGAAGGACTGTTACAGAGAACAGAATTTTGAGACTGAGGTGCAGATGGATTATTGCAGAGAGCAGAGTTTGAGACTGAGGTGCAGATGGATTATTGCAGAGAGCAGAGTTTTCAGACTGAGGTACAGAAGAACTGTTGCAGAAAGCATATGTTGGAGACTGGGGTTCACAAGGACTGTTGCAGCTTTAAGAGATTTCAGACTGGGGTGCAGAAGGATCGTTGCAGAGAGCAAAGGTTGGAGACTGGGGTTTAGAGGGACTGTTGTAGAGAGCAGCGGTTGGAGACTGGCGTGTATAAGGACTGTTGCAGAGAGCAGACGTTTGATACTAGGGTGCAGAAGGATCGTTGGGGCGAGCAGAGAGCAGAGTTTGGAGACTGGGGTGCAGAAGGACTTTTACAGAGAGCACAGGTTGGATACTTGGGTGCAGAAAGAATGTTGCGGAGAGCAGACATTGGAGATTTGTTTGCAGAAGGACTGTTGCAGAAAGCAGAGGTAGGAGACTGAGGTGCAGAAGGACTGTTGCAGAAAGCAGAGGTAGGAGACTGAGGTGCAGAAAGACTGTTGCAGAGAGCAGAGGTTAAAGACTGGGGTGCAGAAGAACTGTAACAGAGAGGAGACGTTGGAGACTGGGTTTTTAGAAGGATCTTTCAGAGAAAAGATTTGGAGACTGAGGTGCAGAAGGACTGTTACACAGAGCAGAGTTTCGAGACTGGGGTGCAGACGGACTTTTACAGAGAGCAATGTTTTGATTCTGGGGTGCAGAAGGAATGTTGCAGAGAGCAGAGGTTGGAGACTGAGGTTCAGAAAGACTGTTGCTGAGAGTAGAGTTTGGAGATTGGCATGCAGAAGGACTATTGCAGAGAGTAGAGTTTGGAAATTGGGGTCCAGAAGTAGTGTAGCAGACAGCAGAGGTTGGAGACTAAGTTGCAGAAGTACCGTTACACAGAGCAAAGTTTGGAGACTGGGGTGCAGAAGGACTGATACAGAAAGCAGAGGTTGGAGACTCGGGTACAGATGTTCCCTTACCGAGAGCAGAGTTTGGAGAATGCAGAATAGATGGACTGTTACAGAGAGCAGAGTTTGGAGACTGGGGTGGAGAATTACTGTTGCAGAGAGCAGATGTTGGAGACTGGGGTGCAATAGGACTGTTGCAGAGAGTAGAGGATGGAGACTGGGGTGCAGAAAGACTGTTGCAGAGAGCAGAGGTTGCAGACTGAGTTGCAGAAGAACTGTTAGAGATGAAATGGTTTGGAGACGGTGGTGCAAACGACTGATACAGAAAGCAGAGGTTGGATACTGGGATGCATAAGGACCCTTACAGAGAACAGAGGTTGGAGACGGCAATACAGAAGGACTGTTACAGAGAGCCGAGGTTGGAGACTGGGGTGCAGAAGAACTGATGTAGAGAACAATGGTTGGAGACTGGGGTGCAGAAGGATCGTTGGGGCGAGCACAGTATGGAGACTAGGGTGTAGTAGGACTGTTGCAGAGAGCAGAGGTTGGAAACTGGGGTGTAGAAGGACTGTTTTCAAGAGCAGACATTGGAGACTGGGGTGCAGAAGAATCGTTGGGGCGAGCAGAGTATGGAGACTGGGGTGTAGAAGGACTGTTGCAGAGAGCAGAGTTTTCAGACTGACGTACAGTAGAACTGTTGCAGTAAGCAGATGTTGGAGACTGGGGTTCACAAGGACTGTTGCAGTGAGCAGAGGTTTGAAACTGGGGTGCAGAAGGATCGTTGCAGAGAGCAGAGGTTGGAGACTGAGGTGCAGAAGGAATGTTGCAGAGAGCAGAGGTTGGAGACTTGAGTGCAGAATAACTGTGTCAGAAAGCAGAGTTTGGAGACTGAGGTGCAGAAGGATTGTTGCAGAGAGTGGAGGTTAGAGTCAGATGTGCAGAAGGATCGTTAAAAAGAGCAGAGGTTGGAGACTGGGTTACAGATGGACTTTTACAGAGAACACAGGTTTTATACTGGGAAGCAGAAGGAATGTTGCAGAGAGCAGGTTGGAGAATGGGATGCAGAACGAGTGCTGCTGAAAGCAGAGTTTGGAGACTGAGGTGAAGAAAGTCTGTTACAGAGAGCACAGGTTGGAGACTGAGGTGCAGAAGGATTATTGCAGACAGCAGAGTTTTCAGACTGAGGTACAGAAGAAATGTTGCAAAGAGCAAATGTTGTAGACTGGGTTGCACAAGGACTGCTGCAGGGAGCAGAGGTTGGAGACTGGGGTGCAGAAGGATCCTCGCAGTGAGCAGATGTTAGAGACTGGGGTGCATATGGAGTGATACAGAGAGCAGAGGTTGGAGACTGGAGTGAAGAAGGCCTGTTACAGAGAGCAAAATTTGGAGACTGGGGTGATGAAGGACTGTTACAGAGAGCAGTGTTTGAAAACTGGGTTGCAGAAGGATCTTACAGAGAACAGAGAATGGAGACTGAGGTGCAGAAGCACTGTTACAGAGAGTAGAAGTTGGAGACTGAGGTGAAGAAGGACCGTTGCAGAGAGCAGAGGTTGGAGACTGAGGTGCAGAAGGATTGTTACAGAGAGCAGAGGTTGGAGACAGGGGTGCAGAAGGACTGTTGCAGAGAGCAGAGGTTGCAGACTGTGTTGCAGAAAGAGGGTTACAGAGGGCAGAGTTTGGAGACTGTGGTTCAAATGAATGATACAGAAAGCACAGGTTGGATACTGGGGTGCATAAAGACCCTTATAGAGAACAGAGGTTGGAGACTGTGGTACAGAAGGACTGTTACAGAGAGCACAGGTTGGAGTCTGTGTTGCAGAAGAACCAATGTAGAGAACAGAGTTTGGAGACTGGGGTGCAGAAGGACCTTTGGGGCTATCAGAGTATGGAGACATGGGTGTAGAAGGACTGTTGCAGAGAGCAGTGATTGGAGACTGAGTTACAGCAGGACTGTTACAGAGAACATAGTTTTGAGACTGGGGTGCAGATGAATTATTGCAGAGAGCAGAGTTTTCAGTCTGAGGTACAGAAGAACTGTTTCAGAAAGCAGATGATGGAGACTGGGGTTCACAAAGACTGTTGCAGAGAGCAGAGATTTGAGACTGGGGTGCAGAAGGATCGTTGCAGAGAGCAGAGGTTCGAGACTGGGGTGCAGAAGGATCGTTACAGAGAGCAGAGTTTGGAGACTGGGGTGCAGAAAGAATTTTACAGAGAGCACAGTTTGGAGACTGGGGTGCAGAAGGAATGTTGCAGAGCGCAAAGTTTGGACACTTGGGTGCAGAGATAGGGTTGCAGAAAGCAGAGTTTGGAGACTGAGTTGAAGAAGGACTGTTTCAAAGAGCAGAGGTTAAAGACTGGGGTGGAGAAGGACAGTTACAGATAGCTGACATTGGAGACTGGGTTTCAGAACGATCTTACAGTGAAAAGAGTTTGGAGACTGCAGTGCAGAAGGGCTGTTACAGAGAGCAGATGTTTGAGACTGGGGTGCAGAAGGATCATTACAGAGAGCAGAGGTTGGAGACTGGGGTACAGACGGACTTTTACAGAGAGCATAGGCTTGATACTGGGGTGCAGAAAGAATGTTCCAGAGAGCAGAGGTAGGAGACTGGGGTTCAGAAGAACTGTTGCTGAAAGCAGAGGTTAAAGACTGAGGTACAGAAAGACTGTTACAGTGAGCAGTGGTTGGATACTGGGGTGCAGAAAGACTGACAAAGAAAGCAGATGTTGGAGACTGGGGGGCAGAAGGACTGTTATAGAGAGCAGAGGTTAAAGACTCTGCTACAGACAGCAGAGTTGGGAGATTGGGGTGTAGAAGGACTGTTGCAGAAAACAGAGGTTGGAGAGTGGGGTGCAGAATGACAGTTGCAGAGAGCAGAGCTTGAAGATAGGTTCCAGAAGGACTATTACAGCGAGCAGGGGTTGGAGACTGGTGTGCAGAAGGATCTTACAGAGAGCATAGGTAGGAGACTGGGGTGCAGAAAAACTGTTTTAGAGAGAAGATGTAGGAGACTGGGGTGAAGAAGGATCGTTGCAGTGATTAGAGCTTGGAAACTGGGGTGCAAAAGGCCTCTTACAGAGAGCAGAGGTTGGAGACTGGGATGCAGAAGGCCTTTTTCAGAGAGCAGAGGTTGGAGACTGGGGTGCAGAAGGACTGTTACAGAGAGCAGAGTTTGCAGACTGGGTTTCGGAATGGTCTTCCAGAGAGCAGAGTTAGGAGACAGAGGTACAGAAAGACTGTTACAGAGAGCAGAGGTTGGAGCCTTGGGTGCAAAGGGATTGTTGCAGAGAGCAGATTTTTCAGACTGAGGTACAGAAGAACTGTTGCAGAGAGCAGATGTTGGAGACTGGGGTGCACAAGGACTGTTTCCGGCAGAAGAGGTTGGAGACTGGGGTGCAGAAGGATCATTGCAGAGAGCAGATTTTGAAGACTGGGGTGCAGATGGACTGATACAGAGAGCAGAGGTTGGAGATTGGGGTGCAGAAGGCCTGTTACAGAGAAGTGTTTGAAAACTGGGGTGCAGAAGGATCTAACAGAGAGCAGAGTTTGGAGACTGAGGTGCAGAAGCACTGTTACAGAGAGTAGCGTTTTGAGACTGAGGTGAGAAGGATAGTTACAAAGAGAAGAGGTTGGAGAGTGGGGTGCAGAAGCACTGTTACAGAGAGTAGCGTTTTGAGACTGAGGTGAGAAGGATAGTTACAAAGAGAAGAGGTTTGAGACTGGGGTGCAGAAAAACTTTTGCTTAGAGCAGAGGGTGGAGACTGGGGTGTAGAAGGACTGTTACAGAGAGTAGTGGTTGGAGATTGGGGTCCCGAAGGACTGTTAGAGTGAGCAGAGTTTGCAGACTGGGGTGGAGATGGACTGTTGCAGAGAGCAGATGCTGGAGACTGTGGTGCAAAAGGAAAGCAGCAGAGTGCACAGGATGGAGAATGGGGTGCAGAAGTATCCTTGGAGCAAGCAGAGTATGGAGAATGGGGTGTAAAAGGACTGTTACAGAGAGCAGAGGTTGAAGACTAGGGTTTAGAAAGACTTTTTCAGAGAGCAGATGTGGAGACGTTGGTAAAGAAGAACTGTTGCATACAGCAGAGGATGCAGACTGATTTGCATAAGACGGTTACAGAAAGCAGAGTTTGAAGACAGGGGTGCAGAAGGACTGTTACAGAGAGAAGAATTTGGAGACTGGGTTTCAGAAGGACTTTTACTGAGAGCACAGGTTGGAGACTGGGGTGCAGAAGGACTTTTACAGAGAGCACAGGTTAAAGACTGAGGTGCAGAAAAACTGTTGCAGAGAGAAAATTTAGGGGACTGGGGTGCAGAAGGAATGTTACAGAGAGCAGAAGTTGGAGACTGGGGTACAGAGGAGTGTTACAGAGAGCAGAGGTTGGAGACAGGTGTGCAGAATGATCTTACAGAAAGCATAGGTTGGAGACTGGGGTGCAAAAGGCCTGTTACATACAGCAGATGTTCGAGACTGGGGTTAAGAATGCCTGTTACAGAGAGCAGTTCTTGGAGACTGGGGTGCAGAAGGACAGTTACAGAGATCAGAGTTTGGAGACTGGGTTGCAAAGAATCTTACAGAGAGCAGAGGTTTGAGAATGAGGTACAGAAAGACTGTTAGAGAGAGCAGAGGTTGGAGACTGAGGTGCAGAAGGATCATTGGAGAGAGCAGTGTTTGGAGACTGCAATTGCAGAAGGACTGATATAGAAAGCAGAGGTTTAAGAGTGGGGTGCAGAAGGACCCTTATAGAAAACAGAGGTTGGTGACTGAAAGACTCTTACAGAGAGCAGCCGTTGGAGACTGGGGTGCAGAATGGCTGTTGTAAAGAAGAGAGTTTGGAGACTGGTTTACAGAAGGATCATTGCAGAAAGTATAGGTTGGAGACTGGGTTTCAGAAGGATCTTACAGAGAGCAGAGTTTTGACACTGAGGTGCAAAAAGACTGTGGCAGAGAGAAGAGGTTGGAAATTGGGGCGCTGAAGGACTGTAGCAGAGAGCAGTGGTTGGAGTCTGAGGTGCAGAAAGACTGTTACAGAGAGCACAGTTTGGAGACTGGGGTGCACAAGGACTGATACAGAAAGCAGAGTTTGGAGACTGGGGTGCAGAAGGACCCTTACCGAGAGCAGAGTTTGGATATTGCAGTACAGAATGACTGTTACAGAGAGCAGAGGTTGGAGACTAGGGTGGAGAAGGACTGTTGCAGAGAGCAAAGGATGGAGACTTCGGTGCAGAAAAACTCTTGCAGAGAGCAGAGTTTGAAGACTGGTTGCAGAAGAACTGGTTCAGAGAGCAGAGGTTTCAGAGTGAGTTGCAGAATGACGGTTACAGAGAGCAGAGTTTGGAGACTGTGGTGCAGAAGGAGTGATATAGAAAGTAGAGGTGGGAGACTGGGTTGCAAATGGACCCTTAGAGAAACAGAGGTTGGATTCTGCAGTACAGAAGGACTGTTGTAGAGAACAAGGTTGGAGACTGAAGTGCAGAGGTATCAATGCAGAGAGCAGAGTTTGGATACTGGGGTTCAGAAGGAATGTTACAGCGAGCACAGGTTGGAGACTGAGGTGTAGAAAAAGTGTTACAGAGAGCAGAGTATGTAGACTGAGGTGCAGAAGTACTGTTACAGAAAGCAGAGGTTGGAAATTGGGGTGAAGAAAGAGGGCAGAGGGCAGAGTTTGGAGACTGCGGTACAGGAGGACAGTTACACAGAGCAGATCTCGGAGACTGGGGAGCAGCAGGACTGTTGAAGAGGACAAAAGTTGGAGACTGGGGTGGAGAAAAAATGTTACAGAGAAAAGAGTTTGGAAACTGGAGTTCAGAAGAATCTTACAGAGAGCAGAGTCTGGAGACTGTGGTGCAGAAAGACTGTTGCAGAGAGAAGAAGTTGGAGACTGGGGTCCAGAAGGATCATTGAAGAGAGCAGATTTTAGAGACTGAGGTGCAGATGAACTGTTACAGAGAGCAGATTTTGGAGACTGAGGTGCAGAAGGACAGTTACAGAGAGCAGCGTTTGGATACTGGTGTGCAGAAGGACTGTTACAGAGAGAAGAGGTTGGAGACTGGGGTGGAGAAAAATCATTGCAGAGAGAAGAGGTTGGAGACTAGGTTTCTGAAGGCCTGTTACAGAGAGCAGAATTTCGAGACTCGGTTGCAAAATTCCTGTTACAAAGAGCAGAAGTTGGAAACTATTCTGCATAAGGACTGTTACAGAGAGCAGAGTTTGGAGACTGGGTTTTAGAAGGGCCTTACAGAGAGCAGAGGTAAAAGACTGAGGTGCAGAAAGATTGTTGCAGAGAGCAAAGTTTTTAGACTGAGTTGCTGAAAAACTGTTGCAGAGAGCAGATGTTGGAGACTGGTGTGCAGAAGGAGTGCTGCAGAGAGCAGAGGTTGGAGACTGTGGTGCAGAAGAATACTTGCAGAGAGCTGAGGTTGGAGAGTGAGATGTAGAAGGATCCTTGGAGAGAACAGAATTTGAAGACTGGGGTGCAGAAGGATGGTTACAGAAAGCAGAGATTGAAGACTGGGTTGGAGAAGGATCCTTCAGAGAGCAGAGGTTGAAGAATCAGGTGCAGAAAGACTGAAACAGAGAGTAGATATTGAAGACTGAGGTGCAGAAGTAACGTTGCAGAGTACAGAGTTTGGAGACTGGGGTGCAGAAGGACTGTTATAGAGAGCAGAGGTTGGAGTCTGGGGTGTAGAAGGACTGATACAAAGAGCAGAGATTGGAGACTGGGGTGCAGAAAGACCGTTACAGAGAGCAGAGTTTGGATTCTGCAGTACAGGAGGATTGTTACAGAGAGCAGAGGTAGGAGACTGGGTTGCAGAAGGACTGTAAAAGAGAGCTGATGTGGTAACTAGGGTGCCGAAGGACTGTTGCAGAGAGCAGAGTTTGGAGACTGGGGTGCAGAAGAACTGTTGAGGAGAGCAGAGGTTGGAGACTGGGGTGCAAAAAGACTGTTACAGTGAGCAGAGGTTGGAGACAGCGGTGCAGAAGGATCTTACAGAGAGCAGAATTTGGAGACTGAGTTGCAGAAGGACTGTTAAAGAAAGCAGAGGTTGGAGACTGAGGTGTAGATGGACTGTTACAGAGAGCAGAGATAGGAGACTGGGGTGCAGAAGGTTTGTTCCAGACATCAGAGTTTTCAGACTGAGGTACAAAATGACTGTTGCAGAGAGCATATGTTGGAGACTGAAGTGCAGAAGGACTGTTGCAGAGAGCATAGGTTGGAGATTGGGGTGTAAAGGACTGTTACAGAGAGCAGTGTTTGGAGATTCAGGTGCAAAAGGACTGTTACAGGAAGCAGAGTTTGGAAATTGGAATGCAGAAGGACCATTAAAGAGAGCAGAGGTTGAAGGCTGCGGTATATTACTTTTACCAATAGCAGAGGTTAGAGACTGGGGTGCAGAAGGACTGTTACAGAGAGCAGAGGTTTGAGCCTGAGGTATAGAAGCAGTGTTACAGAGACCAGAGTTCGAAGACTGTGGTACAGAAGGACTGTTATACAGAGCAGATCTCAGAGACTGGGGAGCAGAAGGACTGTTTCAGAGGACAGAAGTTGGAGACTGGGGTGGAGAAGGAATGTTACAGAGAGCAGAGTTTAGAAACTGGAGTGCAGAAGGATCTTACAAAGAGCAGAGTTTGGAGACTGTGGTGCAGAAAGACTGTTGCTGAAAGCAGAAGTTGGAGACTGGGGTCCAGAAGGATCGTTGAAGAGAGCAAATTTTAGAGACTGAGGTGCAGATTGACTGTTACAGAGAGCATATTTTCCAGACTGAGGTGCAGAAGAACAGTTACAGAGAGCAGAGTTTGGAGACTGGTGTGAAGAAGGACAGTTACAGAGAACAGAGGTTGGAGACTGGGGTTCAGATGGATCTTACAGAGAGCAGAGTTTAGAGACTGGGGTGCAAAAGGACTGTTGCAGAGAGCACATGTTGCAGACTGGGATGGAATGAATCGTGCAGAGAGAAGAGGTTGGAGACTGGAGTGCATAAGAAACTTACAGAGAGCAGAGGTTGGTGACTAGGGTGCAGCACTGTTGTGGAGAGCATAGGTTGGAGACTGGGGTGGAGAAAAATCATTGCAGAGAGAAGAGGTTGGAGACTAAGGTTCTGAAGGCCTGTTACAGAGAGCAAGGTTCGAGACTGGGTTGTAAAATTCCTGTTACAAAGAGCAGAGGTGGATAACTATTCTGCAGAAGGGCTGTTACAGAGAGTAGAGTTTGGAGACTGGGTTTTAGAAGGGTCTTACAGAGAGCAGAGGTAGGAGACTGAGGTGCAGAAGGATCGTTGCAGAGAGCAGAGTTTTTAGAATGAGTTGCTGAAGGACTGTTCAGAGAGCAGATGTTGGAGACTGGTGTGCAGAAGGATTGTTGCAGAAAGCAGATGTTGGAGACTGGTGTGAAGAAGGATCGGTGCAGAGAGCAGAGGTTGGAGACTGGTGTGTAGGACTGTTACAGAGTGCAGAGTTCGGAGACTGGGTTGGAGAAGGATCCTACAGAGAGCAGAGGTTGAAGAATCAGGTGCAGAAAGACTGTTACAGAGAGTAGATGTTGGAGACTGAGGTGCAGATGTAACGTTGCAGAGTACAGAGGTTGGAGACTGGGGTGCAGAAGGACTGTTGCAGATAGCGGACTTTGGAGACTGGGGTGCAGAAGGACTGTTATAGAGAGCAGAGGTGAAAGACTGGGTTGCAGAAGGACTGATACAGAAAGCAGAGATTGGAGTCTGGGGTGCAGAAAGACCGTTACAGAGAGCAGAGGTTGGATTCTGCAGTACAGGAGGACTGTTACAGAGAGCATATTTTGTAGACTGGGGTGCAGAAGAACTGTTGCGGAGAGCAGAGGTTGGAGACTGGGGGTGAAGAAGGATTTTTACAGAGAGCAGAAGTTGGAGACAGTGGTGCAGAAGGATCTTACAGACAGCAGAATTTGGAGAGGTAGGTGCAGAAGGACTGTTGTAGAGATCAGAGGTTGGAGACTGGGGTGCTGTAGGATCATTGCAGAGGAGCAGAGGTTAAAGACTGGGGTGCATAAGTGTCGTTGCAGAGAGCAGAGTTTGGAGACATGCGTGCAGAAGGCCTGCTAAATAGAGCAGATTTGGAGACTGGCGTGCAGAAGGCCTGTTAGAGAGATGAGAGGTTGGAGACTTCGGTGAAGAAGAACTGGTACAGAGAGCAGATTTTGAAGAAAGGGTTGCTGAAGGATCTTACAGAGAGAAGAGTTTTGAGACTAAGGTGCAGGTGGACAGTTACAGAGACCAGTTGTTGGAGACTGGGGTGCAGAAGGATCGTGGAGAGGAGAGGTTTCAGACTGAGTTGCAGAACTACTGCTACAGAGAGCAGAGGTTGGAGATTGAGGTGTAGAAGGACTGTTACGGAGAGCAGAGTTGGAGACTGAGTTGCAGAAAGACAGAAAACAGAGGTTGGAAATTGGGTTGCAGAAAGACCGTTAGAGAGAGCAGAGGTTGGAGAAGAAGGACTGTTACAGAAAGCACAGTTTGGAGACTGAGGTGAAAAAGGATAGACACAGAGAGCAGAGGTTGGAAACTGGGGTTCAGAAAAACTGATACAGAAAGCAGAGGTTGAAGACTGGGGCGCAGAAGGATTGTTACAGAGAGCAGAGTTTGGTAAATGCGGTACAGAAGGACTGTTACAGAGAGCAGATATTGGAGACTGGGGAGCAGAAGGACTGTTGCAGAGGACAGAGTTTGAACTCTAGGGTGCCACAGGAACCTTGCAAAAAAGCAGAGGCTGGTGACTAGGGTGGAGAAGGAAAGTTAGAAAGAGCAGAGTTTGGAAACTGGAGTGCAAAAACATCTTACAGAGAACAGAGGTTGGAGACTGTGGTGCAGAAGGACTGTTTCAGAGAGCAGACGTTGGAGACTGGGGTCCAGAAGATCGTTGCAGATAGCATAGTTTGCAGACTGGGGTGCAGAAGGCTGTTGCAGAGAGCAGAGGTTGGAGACTGAGGTGCAGAAGGACTGTTACAGAGAGCAGATGTTGGAGACTGGGGTTCAGATGGATCTTACAGAGAGCAGATTACGGAGACTCAGGTGCAGAAGGATTGTAACAGAAAGCAGATGTAGGAGACTGGAGTGCAGGAGGTTCGTTTCAGACAGCAGAGTTTTCAGACTGTGGTGCAGAAGTACTGTTGCAGAGACCAGATGTTAAAGACTGGGGTGTAGAAAGACGTTGCAGAGAGCAGATGTTGGAGATTGGGGTACAGA
The DNA here is from genome assembly GCF_052094955.1 of Ictidomys tridecemlineatus. Lineage (NCBI taxonomy): Eukaryota > Metazoa > Chordata > Mammalia > Rodentia > Sciuridae > Ictidomys > Ictidomys tridecemlineatus. Next base: position 24,538 of record NW_027523223.1, read on the forward strand.
AGGACCGTTTCAGAGAACACAGTTTGCAGACTGAGTTGCAGAAGGATTGTTACAGAGAGCAGAGTTTGGAGACTGGGGTGCAGAAGGACTGTTACACAAAGCACAGGTTGAAGACTGAGGTGCAGAAGGTAGAATACAAAGAGCAGAGGTTGGAGGCTGGGGTGCAGAAGGACTGTTACACAAAGCAGAGGTTGGAGACTGGGTGCAGAAGGACATTTACAGAGAGCAAATTTTGGAAATTGCGGTACTTAAGGTCTGTGACAAAGAGCAGATCTCGGAGACTGGGGAGCAGAAGGATTTTTGAAGAGGAGAGAGGTTTGAGACTGGGGTGAAGAAGAAATTTTACAGAGAGCAGAATTTTTAAAACTGGAGTGCAGAAAGATCTTACAGAGAGCAGAGTTTGGAGACTGTATTGCAGAAGGACTGTTGCAGAGAGCAGACGTTGGAGACTGGGGTCCAGAAGGTTCATTGTAGAGAGCAGAGTTTGGAGACTGGGGTGCAGAAGGACTATTGTAGAGAGCAGATATTGAATACTGGGGTGGAGAAGGACCCTTGCAGAGAGCAGGATATTAGAGACTGGGGTGCAGAAGAATTGATACAGAGAGCAGGGATAGGAGACTGAGGTGCAGAAGGACTGTTAAAGAGAGCAGCGTTTGGAGACTGGGGTGCAGAAGGACTGTTACAGAGAGCAGGGGTTAAAGACTGCGCTTCAGATGAATGTTACAGAGAGCAGAGTTTGCAGTCTGGGGTGCTAAAGGACAGTTGGAGAGAGCAGATGTTGGAGACTTGGATGGAGAAGAATTCGTTGCAGAGAGAAGAGGTTGGAGACTGGGGTGCAGAAGGCCTATTACGGAGAGCAGAGGTTTGAGACTGAGGTGCAGAAGGACTGTTTCAGAGATGAGAGGTTGGAGACTGGGGTTTTAGTAGGATCATTGCAGAGAGCAGAGGTTGGAGACAGGCGTGCAGAATGATCGTTCCAGAGAGCAGAGTTTGGAGAGTGGCGTGCAGAAGGCCTGTTACAGAGAGGAGAGGTTGGATACTGGGGTGCAGAAGGACTGTTATAGAGAGCAGTGTTTGGAGACTGGTTTACTGAAGGATCTTACAGAGAGCAGAGGTTGGAGACTGAGCTGCAAGTGGACGGTTACAGAGAGCAGTGGTTGGAGACTGCGGTGCAGAAGAATCATGGAGAGCAGAGGTTTCAGACTGAGGTACAGGTGGACTTTTACAGAGAGCAGTGATAGGAGACTGGGGTATAGAAGAAATGTTACAGAAAGCACAGTTTGGTGACTCAGGTGCAGAAAAACTGTTACAAGAAGCAGAGTTTGGAAATTAGGTGTAGAAGGACCTTTACAGAGAGCAAAGTTTGGAGACTGTGGTATAGGACTGATACCTATGAGTAGAGGTTGGAGACAGTAGTGCAGAAGGACTCTAACATAAAGCATAGGTTGAAGACTGAGGTGCAAAGGATAGATACAGAGAACAGATTTTGGAGACTGGGGTTCAGGCAGACTGATACAGAAAGCAGAGGTAAGAGACTGGGATGTAGAAGGATTCTTTACAAAGAGCAGAGGTTGGAGACTGCAAAACAGAAGGACTGTTACAAAGAACAGATCTACGAGACTGGGGAGCAGAAGGACTGTTGCAGAGAGTAGATGGGAAGACTGGGGTTCAGAAGGAATGTTGCAGAGAGCAGATGTGGAAGACTGGGGTGCAGAAGGACTGTTACAGAGAGCAGGGGTTGGAGACTGAGGTGCAGAAGGACTGTTACAGAGAGCAGAGTTTGGAGACTTGGGTGTAGAAAGACTGTTACAGAGAGCATAGGTTGGAGACAGTGGTTCAGATGGATCTTTCAGAGAGCAGAGTTTGGAGACTGGGGTTCAAAACGACTGTTGCAGACAGCAGATGTTGGACACTGGGTTGGAGAAGAATCATTTCAGACAGAAGAGGTTGGATACTGGGTGCAGAAAGCCTGTTACAGAGAGCAGAGGTTTGAGACTGGGTTGCAGAAGTCCTGTTACAGAGAGCAGAAGTTGGAGACTGTTGTGCAGAAGGACAGGTACAAAGTGCAGAATTTGAAGACTGGGTTGCAGAAGGATCTTACCGAGAGCAGAGTTGGGAGACTGAGGTGCAGAAGGACTGTTGCAGAGAGCAGATGTTGGTAACTAGTGTGCAGAAGGACTGTTGTAGAGAGCAGAGGTTTTAGAGTAGGGTGGAAAAAAACTGTTGCAGAGAGCAGAGGTTGGAGACTGAGGTGCGGAAGTCCTGTTACAGAGAGCAGAGGTTGGAGACTCGGGTACAGAAGGACTGTAATAGAGAGTAGAGGTTGGATACATGGGTGCAGAAGCATCTTACAGAGAGCATAAGTTGGAGACTGAGGTGCAGATGGACTGTTGTAGAGATCAGAGGTTGAAGACTGGGGTGCAGAAGGATCATTGAAGAGAGCACATTATGGAGACTGGGGTGCAGAAGGCCTGCTACAGAGAGTAGAGTTGGGAGACTGGCGTCCAGAAGGCCTGTTACAGAGAGGAGAGGTTGTAGACTGGGGTGCAGAAGGACTGTTATAGAGAGCAGAGTTTGGAGACTGGGTTGCTGAAGGATTTTACGGAGAGAAGAGGTTGGAGACTGAGGTGCAGGTGGACTGTTACAGAGACCAGTGGTTGGAGACTGAGGTGCAGAAGGACCATGCAGAGAGGAGAGGTGTCACACTGAGGTGCAGAAGGACTGTTACAGAGAGCAGAGGTTGGAGACTGAGGAGTAGAAGTACTGTTAGAAAGAGCAGAGTTTGGAGACTGAGGTGCAGAAAGACTGTTACAAAAAGCAGAGGTTGGAAGTTGGGGTGCAGAAGGACCGTTACAATGACCAGAGTTTGGAGACTGCAGTATAGAAAAACTGTTACAGAGAGCAGAGTTTGGAGACTGGGGTGTAGAAGGAATGTTACAGAGAGCACAGGTTGAAGACTGAGGTGCCGAAGGATAGATACAGAGAGCAGATTTTTGAGACTAGTGTTCAGAAGGACTGTTATAGAGAACAGTGTTTGGAGACTGGGTTGCAGAATGATCGTGCAGAGAGGAGAGGTGTCAGACTGAGGTTCAGAAGGACTGTTACAGAGAGCAGTGGTTGGAGACTGAGGTGTAGAATGACTGTTACATCGAGCAGAGTTTGGAGACTGAGGTGCAGAAGGACTGTTACAGAAAGAAGTTGTTGGAAATTGGCGTACAGAAGGACCATAACAGAGACCAGAGTTTGGAGACTGTGGTATAGAAAAACTGTAACAGAGAGCAGAGATTGGAGACTGAGGTGCAGAATAATAGACACAGAGAGCAGAAGTTTGAGACTGGGTTTTAGACGGATCCTACAGAGAGCGGAGGTTGGAGAGTGAAGTTCAGAAGGACTTTACAGAGCGTAGAGGTTGGAGACTGAGGTGCAGAAGGACCGTTGCAGAGAACAGAGTTTGGAGACTGAGGTGCAGAAGCATTGGTAAAGAAGCAGAGTTTGAAGACTGGAGTGCATAAGGACTGTTGCGGAGATCAGAGGTTAAAGACTGTGGTGCAGTAGGTTCATTGCAGAGAGCAGTGATTGGAAACTGGGGTGCAGAAGGATCCTTGAAGAGAGCAGATTTTGAAGACTGGGGTGCAGTAGGCCTGCTACAGAGAGAAGAGTTTGGAGACTGAGGTGCAGAAACACTGTTACAGAAACTAGAGGTTGGAAATTGGGGTACAGAAGAAACGTTACAGAGACCAGAGTTTGGAGACTGCAGTACAGAAGGACTTTTACAGAGAACATACGTTGTAGACTAGGGTACAGAAGGACTGTTGCATAGAGCAGATTTTGGAGACTTTGGTTTAGAAGGTCTGTTGCAGAGAAGAGAGGTTAGAGATTGGGGTGCAGAAGGACTGTTGCAGAGAGCAGAGGTTGGATACTGGGGTCTAGAAGATCGTTGCAGAGAGCAGAGTTTGGAGACTGGGGTGCAGAAGGACTGTTGTAGAAAGCAGAGGCTGGAAACTAGTGTGTAGAAGGACTGTTGCAGATAGCAGATATCGGAGACTAGAGTTCAGATGGACTGTTGCAGAGAGCAGAGGTTGGAGACTGAGGAGCAGAAGGAATGTTACAGAGAGCAGATTTTGGAGACTGGGGTGCAGAAGTACTGATACAGAGAGCAGAGGATGGAGACTAGGG
>NW_027523223.1:28913-55624 GCF_052094955.1 Ictidomys tridecemlineatus
ACAGAGAGCAGACTTTGGAGACTGGGATGCAGAATGATCGTTTCAAAGAGCAGAGGTTGGAGACTGGGGTGTAGAAGAACTTTTGAAGAGACCAGAGGTTTAAGACTGGGGTGCAGAAGGCCTGTTACAGAGAGCAGATGTTGGAGACTGGGGTGCAGAAGGATTGTTACAGATAGCACAGTTTGGAGACTGGGGTTTTAGAAGGATTGTTGGAGACAGCAGAATTTTCAGATTGAGTCTGAGAAGGACTGTTACAGAGAGCAGAGGTTGGAAATTGGGGTGCAGAAGGACCCTTATAGAGAGAAGAGTGGAGATTGCCGTAGAGAAGGACTGTTACAGAGAGCTGAGAGTTTGGAGACTGGGGTGCAGAAGGACCATTGCAGAGAGCAGATGTGGGAGACTGGGATGCAGAAGGATCGATGCAGAGAGCAGAGGTTGGAGACTGAGGTGCAGAAAAATCTCTAGAGAGAGCAGAGTTTGGAGACCGGGGTTCAGTAGGATAGTTTCAGAGAGCACAGTTTGAAGACTGGGGTGCAGAAGAAATGTTGCAGAGAGCAGAGGTTGGAAACTGGGGTGCAGAAGGACTGTAGTAGAGAACAGAGTTTAGAGACTTGGGTTTAAAAGACTGTTGCAGATAGCAGACGTTGGAGACAGGGATGCAGAAGGATCGTTGCAGAGAGAAGATGTTGGATACTGGGGTATAATAAGACGGTTGCAGAGAGCAGAGGTTGGAGACTTGGGTGCAGAAGGACTGTTGCAGAGAGCAGAGTTTGGAGACTGAGTTTCAGAAGGACTGTTACAAAGAGCAGAGGTTTTAGACTGGGGTGCAGAATAACCAATGCCAAAAGTAGAGATTGGAGACTGGGGTACAGAAGACTGTTACTGAGAGCAGAGTGTGTAGCCTGGGGTGCAAAAGTAAAGCTGCAGAGAACAGAGATTGGATACTGGGGTGCACAAGGGCCGTTGCAGAGTGATGATGTTGAAGACTGACGTGCAGAATGACTGTTACAGAGAGCAAAGTTTTGAGAACGGGATGCAGAATGATCTTACAGAGAGCACACGTTGGAGACTGGGATGCAGAAAGATCGTTGCAGAGAGCAGAGGATGGAGACTGGGGTGTAGAAGAACTGTTACAGAGAGCAGAGGTTATATCCGGGGGTGCAGAATATCTGATCAAGAAAGTAGAGTTTGGAGACTGGAGTGCAGAAGGACTGTTACAGAGAGCAAAGGTTGGAAACTCGGTTGCAGAAAGATTTTTGCAGAGAGCAGAGTTTTCAGACTGAGGTTCAGAGGGACTGTTTCAGAGAGAAGACGTTGGAGACTGAGGTGCAGAAGGATCGTTGCAAGGAGAAGAGGTTGGAGACTGGCGTGCAGACGGCCCCTTATAGAGAGCAGAGTTTGGAGACTGAGGTGCAGAAGACCTGTTACAGAGAGCAGAGGTTGGAGACTGGGGTGCAGAAGGATTGTTACAGAAAGCACATTTTGAAGACTGGGGTGCAGAAGGATCTATGCAGATAGCAGAGGTTTAAGACTGAGGCTTACAAGGACTGTTACAGAGAGCAGAGGTTGGAATCTGAGGTGCAGAAGGACTGTTACAGAAAGCAGAGGTTGGAAATTGGGGTGCAGAAAAACAGCTATAGAGAGAAGAGGTTGGAGACTGCGGTACAAAAGGACTGTTAGAGAGAGCAGAGTTTGAAGACTTTGGTGAAGAAGGACCAGTATAGAGAGCAGATGTTGAAGACTAGGGTGCAGAATGACTGTTACAGAGACCAGACGTTAGAGACTGAGGTGCAGAAAGATTGGTACAGAGAGGAGAGGTTGGAGACTGAAGTGTAGAAGGACTGTAACAGAGAGCAGAGGTTGGAAACTGGGGTGCAGAAGGATCGTTGCAGAGAGCAGAGGTTGGAGACTGATGTGCAGAAGGATCGTTACAGAGAGCAGAGGTTGGAGACTGTGGTTCAGAAGAAATGTTGCAGTGAGAAGAGACTGGAGACTGCAGTACAAAAGTACCGTTACAAATAGCAGAGGGTGGAGACTGGGGTTCAGAAGGAATGTCACAGAGAGCAGAGTTTGAAAACTGGGGTGCAGAAGGATGATACAGAGAGCAGAGTTGGAAGACTGGGTCAGAAGAACTGTTGCAGAAAAGAGACGTTGGCGACTGGGGTGCAGAGAGCAGAGGTTGGAAACTCAGGTGCAGAAAGATTGCTACATAGAGCAGAGGTTGGAGACCGGAGTGCAGTAGGATAGTTACAGAGAGCACAGTTTAAAGACTGGGGTGCATAAGAGATGTTGCAGAGAGCATAGGTTGGAGACTAGGGTGCAGAAGAACTGTAGCAGAGAGCAGAGGTTTCAGACTGGGGTGTAGAAGGACTGTTGCAGAGAGCAGACATTGGAGACTGGGATGCAGAAAGATCGTTGCAGAGAGCAGAAGTTGGAGACTGATGTGCAGAAGGATCGTTACAGAGAGCAGAGGTTGGAGACTGTGGTTCAGAAGAAATGTTGCAGTGAGAAGAGACTGGAGACTTTAGTACAAAAGTACCGTTACAAATAGCAGAGGGTGGAGACTGGGGTTCAGAAGGAATGTCACAGAGAGCAGAGTTTGAAAACTGGGGTGCAGAAGGATGATACAGAAAGCAGAGGCGGGAGACTGGGTCAGAAGAACTGTTGCAGAAAAGAGACGTTGAAGACTGGGGTGCAGAGAGCAGAGGTTGGAAACTGAGGTGCAGAAAGATTGCTACATAGAGCAGAGGTTGGAGACCGGAGTGCAGTAGGATAGTTACAGAGAGCACAGTTTAAAGACTGGGGTGCAGAAAAGATGTTGCAGAGAGCATAGGTTGGAGACTAGGGTGCAGAAGAACTGTAGCAGAGAGCAGAGGTTTGAGACTGGGTTGTAGAAGGACTGTTGCAGAGAGCATACATTGGAGACTAGGATGCAGAAGGATCGTTGCAGAGAGCAGATGGTGGATACTGGTGTGTTCAAAAACTTTTGCAGAGACCAGAGGTTGGAGACTGGAGTGTAGAAGGACTGTTTCAGAGAGCAGAGGTTGGAGAATGAGGTGCAAAATAACTGATACAGAAAGTAGAGTTTGAGACTGGGGTGCAGAAGGACTGTTACAGAGAGAAGAGTTTGTAGCCTCAGGTGCAGAATGACTGTTACAGAGAGCAAAGTTTGGAAAACGGATTGCAGAAGGATCTTACAGAGAGCAGAGGTTGGAGACTGGGGTGCAGAAGGCCTGTTACAGAGAGCAGACTTTGGAGACTGAGTTTCAGAAGACCTATTACAGAGAGCAGATGTTGGAGACTGGGGTGCAGAAGGATTGTTAGAGATAGCACAGTTTGGAGACTCGGGTTTAGAAAGATTGTTGCAGACAGCAGAGGTTTCAGCCTGAGGCTTATAAGGTCTGTTACAGTGATCAGAGGTTGGACTCTGAGGTGCAGAAGGACTGTTTCAGAAAGCAGAGGTTGGCAATTGGGGTGCAGATGGACCGTTACAGAGAGTAGAGTTTGGAGACTGCGGTACAGAAGGACTATTACAGAGAGCAGAGTTTGGAGACTGGGGTGCCGAAGGACTGTTACAGAGAGTAGACTTTGGACACAGAGGTGCAGATGGATTGTTACAGAGAGCAGAGATTGGATACTGGGGTTCAGAAGGACCATTACAGAGAGCAAAGAATGGAGACCTAGGTGCAGAAGGACTTTTACAGAGAGTAGAGGTAGGAGACTGAGGTGCAGAAGGATCGTTGCAGAGAGAAGAGTTTAGAGACTGGGGTGCAGAAGGACTGTTTCAGAAAGCAGAGGTTGGCAATTGGGGAGCAGATGGACCATTACAAAGAGAAGAGGTTGGAGACTGTGATATAAAAGAACTTTTACAGAGGTCAGAGTTTGGAGACTGGGTAGAAGAATGATCATTGCAGAGAGCAGATGTTGGAATCTGGGGTGCAGAAAGACTGTTACAGAGAGCACAGGTTAGAGACTCAGGTGCAGAAAAAATATTGCAGAGAGCAGAGTTCGGAGACCTGGGTGCAGAAAGACGGATACAGAGAGAAGAGTTCAAAGACTGTGGTGCAGAAGGATCTTACAGAGAGTAGAGGTTGGAGACTTGGGTGCAGAAGGACTGTTGCAGAGAGCAGAGGTAGGAGACTGGGGTGCAGAAGGACTGCTACAGATAGCACAGTTTCGAGACTGGGTTGCAGAAGGATCTTACAGAGAGCATTTTGGAGATAGAGGTGCAGAAAAAGTGTTACAAGAGCAGAGGTTTAAGACTTGGGTGCAGAAGCATTGTCACAGAGAGCAGCGTTTTCAGACTGAGGTGCAGAAGTACTGTTGCAGAGAGCAGATGTTGGATCCTGGGGTGCAGAAGGATTGCTGCAGAGAGCAGAGGTTGGAAACTTGGGTGCAGAAGGCCTATTAAAGAGAGCAAACTTATAAGACTGGGGTGCATAAGGCCTGTTACAGAGAGCAGAGTTTGGAGATTGGGGTGCAGAAGGACTGGTACAGAGAGCAGAGTTTGGCGAATTGGTTGCAGAAGGATCTTACAGAGAGCAGAGTTTGGAGACTGAGGTTCAGAAAAACTTTTACAGAGAGTAGAGTTTGAAGACTGAGGAACAGAAGGAACGTTTAGAGAGCAGAGGTTGGAGAGTGATGTTCAGACGAATTGTTACAGAGATCACAAGGTGCAGACTGGAGTGCAGAAGGAGTGTTACAGGGAGAAGAGTTTAAAGAGTGGTGTGCAGAAGAAGTGTTACCGAGAGCAGAGGGTGGAGACTGGGGTGCAGAGGACTGTTGCAGAGTGTAGAGTTTGGAGACTGCGGTACAGAAGGACTGTTACAGGGAGTAGAGTTTGGAGACTGGGGTTCTAAAGGATCATTGCAGAGAGCAGATGTTGTAGTCTGGTGTGCAGAAGTATCTTACAGAGAGCATAGTTTGGAGACTGAGCTGCATAAGGACTGTTACAGAAACCAGTGGTTGAACACTAGGGTGCAGAAGGATCGTTCCAACGAGCAGAGGTTGGAGACTGAGGTGCGGAATGATCGTTGATGAGAGCCGAGGTTGGAGAATATGCTGGAGAACGATACTTACAGAGAGCAGATGTTAGAGACTGGGGTGCAGAAGGACTGTTACACAGAGCAGAGTTTGGAGACTGGGGTACAGAATAACTGTTGTAGAGAACAGAGGTTGGAGACTGGGGTGCAGAAAGACCATTGCATATAGCAGAGGTTGGAGACTGGATTTCAGAAATAATATACAAAGAGGAGAGTTTTAACACTGAGGTGCAGAAGGACTGTTGCAGAGAGAAGAGGTTGGAGATTGGGCTGCAGTAGGACTGTTGTAGAGAGCAGAGCTTGGAGTCTGAGGTGCAGAAGGACGGTTACAGAGAGCATAGATTAGAGACTGGGGTGTAGAAGGACTGATACAGAAATCAGACTTTGGAGACTGGGGTGCAGAAGGACCGTTACAGAGATAAGAGGTTGGAATCAGCAGAACATAAGGACGGTTACAGAGAGCATATGTTGGAGACTGGGGTGGAAAAGAAATACTTCAGAGAGCAGATTTCGGAGAGTTGGCTGCAGAAGTACTGTTGCATCGAGCAGAGGTTGAAGACTGGAGTGCAGGAGGACTGTTGCAGAGAGCAGAGTTTGCAGACCGAGGTGCAGAAGGACCCTTACAGAGAACAGAGGTTGGATACTGTGGTACAGAAGAACTGTTACAGGGAGCAAAGGTTGGAGACTGGGGTGCAGAATAACTGTTGTGGAGAAAAGAGTTTGGAGAGTGGTGTGCAGAAGGACCATTGCAGATAGCAGAGGTTGGAGACTGGGTCTCAGAACGATCATACAGAGAGCAGAGTTTGGACACTGAGGTGCAGAAGGACTGATGCAAAGAGCAGAGGTTGGAGATTGGGGCACAGTAGGACTGTTGCAAAGAGCAGAGTTTGGAGTCTGAGATGCAGAAAGACTGTTACAGAGAGCAGAGTTTAGAGACCGGGGTGCAGAAGGACTGGTACAGAAAGCAGAGTTTGGAAACTGGGGTGCAGAAAGACCATTACAGAGAGCAGAGGTTAAAGACTGAAGTACAGAAGGAAGGTAACAGAGAGCAGAAGTTGGAGACTGGGGTGGAAAAGGACTGTTGCAGAAAGCAGATTTTGGAGACTAGTTTGCAGAAGGTCTCTTGCAGAGCACAGAGTTTGCAGAGTGAGGTGCAGAAAGACTGTTACAGAGAGCAAAGTTTGGAGAATGGGGTGCAGAAGGAACCTATCAGAGAACAGAGGTTGAAGATTGGTACAGAAGTACTGTTGTAGAGAACAAGGTTGGAGACTGGGGTGCCTAGGGACCATTGCAGAGAGTAGACGTTAGAGACTGTGGTGCAGAAGGAATGTTACCGAGAGAAGAGTTTGTAAACTGGGGTGAATCTTCCAGTGAATAAAGTTTGGAGACTGGGGTGAAGAAGAATTGTTGCAGAGAGCAGATGTTGGAGACTTGGGTGCAGAAGGATCGTTACAGAGAACAGAGGGTGGATACTGGGGGTGCCGAAGGACTGTTACAGAGAGCAGAGGTTGGAGAGTTGGGAGCAGAAGGACTGTTACAGAGAGCAGAATTTGAAGTCTGGGTTCAGAAGTACTGTTACAGAAAGCAGAGTTTGGAGACTGGTTTTCAGAAGAATCTTACAGAGAGCAGAGTTTTGAGACAGCGGTACAGAAGGACTGTTACAGAGAGCAGAGGTTGGAGACTGGAGAGCAGAAAAACTGTTGGAGAGGACAGAGGTTTGAGACTGGCGTGCAGCTCGACTATTGCATAAAGCATAGGTTGAAGACTGGAGTAGACAAGGCATGATACAGAGAGCAGAGTTTGGATACTGGGGTGCAGTAGGATCTTACAGGGAGAAGAGGTTGGAGACTGATGTGCAGTAGGACTCTTACAGAGAGCAGAGTTTGGAGACTGTCATGCAGAAGGACTGATAGAGAAAGCAGAGATTGGAGTTTGTGGTGAAGAAAGAAGGTTACAGAGAGCAGGGGTTGGACCGCAGTACAGAATGTCTTTTCCAGAGACAAGTGGTTGGAGTCTGGGGTGCCGAATGATTGTTGCAGAGATCAGATGTTGCTAACTAGGGTGCAGAAAGACTGTTGTAGAGAGCGGAGTTTGGAGACTGGGGTGCAGAAGGACTGATACAGAAAGCAGAGTGTAGAGACTGGGGTGCAGAAGGACTCTTACAGAGAGCAGATGTTGGAGACTAGATTGAAGAAGGACTTTTAAAGAGAGCAGAGTTTAGAGACTGGGTTGCAGAAGGACTGTTGCAGAGAGCAGAGGTTGGAGACTGGGATGAAGAAGAATTGTTGCAGAGAGAAGAGTTTGGAGACTGGGGTGCAGAAGGACTTTTGCAGAGAGCAGAGGTTGGAGACAGGTGTTCAAAAGGACCTTTGCAGAGAGCAGAGGTTGGAGATTGAGGTGTAGAAGGAATATTAAAGAGAGCAGTAGTAGAAGACTGGGGTGCAGAAGGATTGTTACAGAGAGCAGAGGTTTGAGACTGGGGTGCAGAAGGTCTGATGCCGAGAGCAGAGGTTGGAATCTGGGGTGCAGAATGACTGTTACAAAGAGCATAGCTTCAAGACTGGGTTGCAGAATTCATGTTACAGAGAGCTGAGTTTGGAAACTGTTGTGCAGAAGGACTGTTACAGAGAGCTGAGTTTGGAGACTGGGTTGCAGAAGGGTCTTACAGAGGGCAGAGAAAGGAGGCTGAGGTGCAAAAGGATCATTGCAGAGAGCAGAGTTTTTAGACTGAGTTGCAGAAGGATGTTTCAGAGAGCAGATGTTGGAGACTGGTGTACAGAAGGACTGTTACAGAGAGCAGAGGTTGGAGACTGGGGTTCAGATGGATCTTACAGAGAGCAGAGTTTGCAGACTGGGGTGTAAAAGTACTGTGGCAGAGAGCAGATGTTTGAGACTGGGGTGGAGAAGAATCGTTGCAGAGAGAAGATGTTGGAGACTGGGGTGCAGAAGGCCTGGTACAGAGAGCAGAGGTTGGAGACTGGGTTGCAGAAGTCCTGTTACAAAGAGCAGAGTTTGGAGACTATTGTGCAGCAGGACTGTTACAGAGTGCAGAGTTTAAAGACTAAGTTGCAGAAGGATATTAAAGAGAGCAGACTTGTGAGACTGAGGTGCAGCAGGACTGTTACAGAGAGCAGAGTTAGGAGACTGGGGTGCAGAAGGGCCCTTGCAGAGAGCAGAGTTTTTAGACTGAAGTGCAGAAGAACTGTTGCAGAGAGCACATGTTGAAGACTGGGGCGCAGAAGGATTGTTACAGAGAGCAGAGGTTGGATACTGGAGTGCATAAAGATCTTACAGAGAGCAGAGATTCATGACTGTGGTGCAGAAGGACTGTTGCCGAGAGCAGAGGTTGGAGACTGGGGTGGAGAAAAATCATTGCAGAGAGAAGAGGTTGGAGACTGTGGTTTTGAAGGCCTGTTACAGAGAGCAGAATTTCGAGACTGGGTTGCAAAATTCCTGTTACAGAGAGCACAGGTTGGAACCTATTCTGCAGAAGGACTGTTACAGAGAGCACTGTTTGGAGACTGGGGTGTAGTAGGGTCTTACAGAGAGCATATGTAGGAGACTAAGGTGCAGAAGGATCGTTGCAGAGAGCAGAGTTTTCAGACTGAGTTGCAGAAGGACTCTTGCAGATAAAAGATGTTGGAGACTGGTGTGCAGAAGGACTGTTGCAGAGAGAAGAGGTTGGAGACTGGGGTTACGAAGGATCGGTGCAACGAGCAGAGGTTGGAGACTGGTGTGCAGAAGGACAGTTACAGAGAGGAGAGTTTGGAGACTGGGTTGGAGAAGGATCCTACAGAGGTTGAAGAATGAGGTGCAGAAAGACTATTACAGAGAGTAGATGTTGGAGACTGAGTTGCAGAAGTAACTTTGAAGAGTACAGAGTTTAGAGACTGAGGTGCAGAAGGATTGTTACAGAGAGCAGAGGTTGGAGACTGGGGTTCAGAAGGACTGTTGCAGATAGCAGATTTTGGAGTTTGTGGTGCAGAAGGACTGTTGCAGAGAGCAGAGGTTGGAGACTGAGGTGCAGAAGGACTGTTATAGAGAGCAGAGTTTGGAGACTGGTGTGCGGAAGGACTGACACAGAAAGCAGAGATTGTAGTCTGGGGTGCAGAAAGACTGCTATTGAGAGCAGAGTTTGGATTCTGCAGTACAGGAGGACTGTGACAGAGAGAAGAGGTTGGAAACTGGGGTGCAGAAGGAGTGTAAAAGAGAGCAGATGTTGGTAACTAGGGTGCCGGAGGAATGCTGCAGAGAGCAGACTTTGGAGACTGGGGTGCAGAAGAACTGTTGTGGAGAGCAGAGGTTGGAGACTGAGGTGCAGAAGTACTGTTGTAGAGATCAGAGGTTGGAGACTGGGGTGCAGTAGGATCATTGCAATTAGCAGAGGTTAAAGACTGGCGTGCAGAAGGACTGATAGAGAAAGCAGAGATAGGAGTTTGTGGTGAAGAAAGAAGGTTACAGAGAGCAGATGTTGGACTGCAGTACAGAATGTCTTTTACAGAGAGCAGTGGTTGAAGTTTGGGGTGCAGAAGGACTGTTGCAGAGATCAGATGTTGCTAACTAGGGTGTAGAAAGACTGTTGCAGAGAGTAGTGGTTGGAGACTGGGGTGCAGAAGGACTGATACAGAAAGCAGAGTGTGAAGACTGGGGTGCAGAAAGACTCTTACAGAGAGCAGATGTTGGACACAAGGTTGCAGAAGGACTGTTAAAGAGAGCAGATTTTAGAGACTGGGGTGCCGAAGGACTGTTGTCTCTCCTGGAGCTAAGGAAGCTGTCTTCTGCATTCAGACTTCAGCAGAGCTTCTGATGCTTAGGACGTAAGACTTCCACCAATACCACATCCAACCCCATTAGGACTTAGGCTCTCAATTTTGGGCTGGGACTTGCACCACCAGCTCTTCTGGTTCTCAGACCTTTGGATTTGGATTAAATTACACCACCAGCTTTCCTGGTTCTCCACCTTGCAGATGGCAGATTGTGGGACTTCAGCCTCCATAATCTGGATCACTAGGCAATGCTGAGCTGACCTGGATCTGGGACGAGCAGTCTGGGCCTCTCAGAACACACACTGAGCCTGGATCGGCTGAATTCAAGCTCCCGTTCGCCTGCTTCCCGCAGACAAACAGCTGTGACTCAGCACTAATCCATCTGGCTGAAACAACCGGTCAACCCTTCTGATCCTACGGAGGTAAATGCCAACCGAGCCTTCATAGGTAGTGGCCACAGGTTTGAAACGGGGCTTGGGAGAGACAGAAAGTACCCAACTGTTGCATTGGTCACCCGGCAAAGGGAAACGAACTGTCGCCATTTGCAAGAGATACCACCATGGCAGACAACTGACGTCATCAGACTGCGGCGGAGGCGATAACTTCATTGTAACCTGCAGCTACAGCATTAAATAAATTTATAGGAGTAAACAGTAACTCAGCAGTCAAACAGAACAAGAAGTAACATGAGCAGCTTCAAAAAGCAAGAAAGAAAAGGAGTACAAACAATGCAGGACAGCCTAAATATTCAGGAGGACCTAGAGTCATCAGAAAAATGGTCATATAAAGAACTCAAGGAATACCTTAGACAGATGGAATGGAACCTTAAAGAGGATACAAGACAGCAAATTCAAGCAGCGAAAGAACACATTGAGAATGTATTATACAAATAAATAAAAGAAGAAGTTAAGCACATTTATCAGGAGATAGAGATTATAAAAAAGAATCAAACCATAATCTTAGAAATGAAAGAAACTATAAACCAAATAAAAACTCAATTGAGAGTATCACTAACAGAGTGGAGCAAGTAGAAGCCAGAATGTCAGATAATGAAGACATAATATTTCATCTTGAAAAGAGTCTAGCCAACTCAGAAAGGCTGGTAAAAAATCACGAGAAAAACATCCAAGAGTTATGGGATAACATAAAAAAGCCAAATTTATGAGTCATTGGTATAGAAGAAGGTACAGAGATTCAAACCAAGGGAATGAGTAACCTGCTGAATGAAATAATTACCGAAAACTTTCCAGAAATAAAAAAGGAAACAGATATACAAATTGAAGATGCATACAGGACACCGAGCACACAAAATCACAGTAGACCAACGCCAAGACACATTGTTATGAAGATATCCAATATACAGAAAATATTAAAAGCTACAAGAGAAAGGAGACAGATTACATTCAGGGGTAAACCAATAAGGTTAACAACGGATTTTTAATCACAGACACTGAAAGCAAGAAGGTCATGGAACAATGTATTTCAAACACTGAAAGACAATGAATGCCAACCAAGAATTCTGTATCCAGCAAAATTAAGCTTCAGGTATGACAACGAAATAAAAATCTTTCATGATAAAAAAAAGTTAAAAGAATTTGCAGCCAGAAAACCAGCATTGCAAAGCATTTTGAGCAAAACACTACACGAGGAAGAAATGGAAAACAATAACCAAAACCATCAGAGGGAAGTGCCTCGGTAAAGACAGAGGGCGAGGGGAAAAATAATCATGGAGAAACAAACTAAATTTTATTTTTTAAAAAAAAAGGATAAATAATCAAACATGGATGGAAGTACAAACCATATATCAATAGTAACTCTGAATGTTAATGGCTTAAACTCTCCAATAAAGCGACATAGGCTGATATTATGGATTAAAAAAAACAAATCCAACAATATGATGCCTCCAGGAGACACATCTGATTGGAAAAGACATACACAGGCTGAAAGTTAAAGGATGGGAAAAAATATACCACGCACACAGTCCTTGTAAGCAAGCAGGGGTGTCCATCCTCATATCGAATAAAATTGACTTCAAGACTAAGTTAATCAAAAGGCATAAAGAAGGACATTATGTACTGTTAAAAGGAAACATTCGCCAACAAGACATAACAATTATCAATATTTATGCACCAAATAAGGGCGCTGCAACATTCATAAAACAAATTCTCCTCAAGTTCAAGAATCAAATAGACTACAACACAATAATTATGGGTGACTTCAACACACCTCTCTCACCATTGGACAGATCCTCTAAACAAAAGTTGAATAAGAAAACTATAGAACTCAATACCACAATCAATAACCTAGACTTAACTGACATATATAGAATATATCAACCATCATCAAATGGATATACCTTTTTCTCAGCAGCACATGGATCCTTCTCAAAAATAGACCATATATTATGCCACAGGGTAACCCTCAGTAAATATAAACGGGTGGAGATAATACCACGCATTTTATCTGACCATAATGGAATGAAACTGGAAATCAATGATAAAAGAAGGAAGAAAAAATCCTACATCACATGGAAAATGAACAATATGTTACTGAATGATCAATGGGTTACAGAAGACATAAAGGAGGAAATCAAAAAATTCTTAGAGATAAATGAAAATACAGAAACAACATATCGGAATCTATGGGACACAATGAAAGCAGTTTTAAGAGGAAAATTCATCGCCTGGTGGTCATTCCTCAAAAAAAGAAAAAACCAACAAATAAATGAGCTCACACTTCATCTCAAAGCCCTAGAAAAAGAAGAGCAAAACAACAGCAAATGTAGCAGAAGGCAAGAAATAATTAAATTCAGAGCGTAAATTAATGAAATTGAAACAAAAGAGACTATTGAAAAAATTAACAAAACTAAAAGTTGGTTCTTTGAAAAAATAAATAAGATCGACAGACCTTTAGCCATGCTAACAAAGAGAAGAAGAGAGAGAACTCAAATTACTAACATACGGGATGAAAAAGGCAATATCACAACAGATGCTACCGAAATACAGAAGACAATTAGAAATTATTTTGAAAAACTATATTCAAATAAAATAGAAGATAGTGAAGACATCGATAAATTTCTTAAGTCATATCATTTGCCCAGACTGAGTCAGGAGGATACACACAATTTGAACAGACCAATATCGATGGATGAAATATAAGAAGCCATCAAAAGACTACCAACCAAGAAAAGCCCAGAATGGGATGGGTATACAGTGGAGTTTTACATAACCTTTAAGGAGAATACCAATACTTTTCAAGTTATTTCAGGAAATAGAAAAAGAGGGAGCTCTTCCAAATTCATTCTATGAGGCCAACATTACCCTGATTCCAAAATCAGAAAAAGACACCTCAAAGAAAGAAAACTACAGACCAATATCTCTAATGAACTTAGATGCAAAAATCCTCAATATAATTCTGGCGAATCGAATACATATCACATCAAAAAAATTGTGCACCATGATCAAGTAGGATTCATCCCTGGTATGCAAGGCTGGTACAATATACGGAAATAAATAAATGTTATTCACCACATCAATAGACTTAAAGATAAGAACCATATGATCATCTCAATAGACGCAGAGAAAGAATTCGACAAAGTACAGCATCCCTTTATGTTCAAAACACTTGAAAAACTAGGGATAACAGGAATGTACCTTGACATTGTAAAAGCTATCTATGCTAAGCCTCAGGCTAGCATCATTCTGAATGGACAAATGTTGAAGGCATTCCCTCTAAAATCTGGAACAAGACAGGGATGCCCTCTATCACCACTTCTGTTCAATATAGTTCTCGAAACACTGGCCAGAGCAATTAGACAGACGAAAGAAATTAAAGGCATAAAAATAGGAAAAGAAGAACTTAAATTATCACTATTTGCAGATGACATGATTCGATACTTAGAAGACCCAAAAGGGTCTACAAAGAAACTACTAGAACTAATAAATGAATTCAGCAAAGTGGCAGGATATAAAATCAACACGCATAAATCAAAGGCATTTCTGTATATCAGCGACAAAACTTCTGAAACGGAAATGAGGAAAAACACTCCATTCACAATATCCTCCAAAAAAATAAAATACTTGGGAATCAACCTAACAAAAGAGGTGAAAGATTTATACAATGAAAACTACAGAACCCTAAAAAGAGAAGTAGAAGAAGATCTTAGAAGATGGAAAAATATACCCTGTTCATGGATAGGCAGAACTAACATTATCAAAATGGCAATATTACCAAAAGTTCTCTATAGGTTTAATGCAATGCCAATCAAAATCCCAATGTCATTTCTTGTAGAAATAGATAAAGCAATCATGAAATTCATATGGAAAAATAAAGGACCCAGAATAGCAAAAGCAATTTTAAGCAGGAAGTGTGAATCAGGCGGTATAGCGATACCAGATTTCAAACAATATTACAGAGCAATAGTTACAAAAACAGCATGGTACTGGTACCAAAACAGGTGAGTAGACCAATGGTATAGAATAGAGGACACAGAGACTAATCCACAAAGTTACAACTATCTTATATTTGATAAAGGGGCTGAAAGCATGCAATGGATGAAGGATAGCATCTTCAACAAATGGTGTTGGGAAAACTGGAAATCCATATGCAAAAAAAATGAAACTGAATCCCTTCCTCTCGCCATGCACAAAAGTTAACTCCAAATGGATCAAGGAGCTTTATATCAAATCAGAGACTCTGCGTCTGATAGAAGAAAAAGTTGGCTCCGATCTACATATTGTGGGGTCGGGCTCCAAATTCCTTAATAGGACACCCATAGCACAAGAGTTAATAACAAAAATCAACAAATGGGACTTACTTAAACTAAAATGTTTTTTCTCAGCACGAGAAACAATAAGAGATAGGGAGCCTACGTCCTCGGAACAAATTTTTACTCCTCACTCTTCAGATAGAGTCCTAATATCCAGAGTATACAAAGAACTCAAAAAATTAGACAATAAGATAACAAATAACCCAATCAACAAATGGGCCAAGGATCTGAACAGACACTTCTCAGAGGAGGACATACAATCAATCAACAAGTACATAAAAAAATGCTCACAATCTCTAGCAGTCAGAGAAATGCAAACAAAAACCACCCTAAGATACCATCTCACTCCAGTAAGATTGGCAGCCACTATAAGTCAAACAACAACAAGTGCTGGCAAGGATGTGGAGAAAAGGGTACTCTTGTACATTGCTGGTGGGACTGCAAATTGGTGCGGCCAATTTGGAAAGCAGTTTGGAGATTTCTGGGAAAGCTGGGAATGGAACCACTATTTGACCCTACTATTGCCCTTCTCGGACTATTCCCTGAAGACCTTAAAAGAGCATGCTACAGGGATGCTGCCATATCGATTTTCATAGCAGCAAAATTCACAATAGCTAGACTGTGGAACCAAGCAAGATGCCCTTTAATTGATGAATGGATAAAAAAAAATGTGGCGTCTATACACAATGGAGTACTATGCAGCAATAAAAAATGACAAAATCATAGAATTTGCAGGAAAATGGATGGCACTAGAGCAGATTATGCTTAGTGAAGCTAGTCAATCCCTAAAAAACAAATACCAAATGTCTTCTTTGATATAATGAGAGCAACTATGAACAGAGCAAGGAGGAAGAGAAGGAAGAAAAGACTAACATTTAACAGAGTCATGAGATGGGAGGGAAAGGGAGAGAAAAGGGAAATTGCATAGAAATGAAGGGAGACCCTCATTGCTATACAAAATTACATATAAGAGGTTGTGAGGGGAATGAGAAAATAAAAAAAGAGAGTAATGAATTACAGTAGATGGGGTAGAGAGAGAAGATGGGAGGGGAGAGGAGGGGGGATAGTAAGGGATAGGAAAGGTAGCAGAATACAACAATTATTAATTTGGCATAATGTAAAATTGTAGATGTGTAACCTATGTGATTCTGCAATCTGCATTTGGGGTAAAATTGGGAGTTCATAACCCACTTCAATTTAATGTATGAAATATGATATGTGAAGAGCTTTGTAATGTTGTGAACAACCAATAAAAAAATTAAAAATTTAAAAAAAAGAGAGAGCAGATGTTGGAAACTGGGATGGAGAACAATTGTTGTAGAGAGAAGAGTTTGGAGACTGGGGTGCAGAATGACTGATAAATAACGCAGAGTCTGGAGACTCGGGTGCGTAAGGACCATTACAGAGAGCAGAGGTTGGAGACTGCACTAGAGAAGGACTGTTACAGAGAGTAGAGGTTGGAGACAGGTGTGCAAAATTATCTTACAGAGACCATAGGTTGGAGACTGGGGTGCAGAAGGACTGTTGCAGAGAGCAGAGGTTTTAGACTGGGGTGTAGAAGGACTGTTGCAGAGAGTAGAGGTTGGAGATTGGGGTGAAGAAGGACTGTAGCAGAGAGCAGAAGTTGGAGACTAAGGTGCAGAAGGACAGTTACACAGAACAAAGTTTGAAGACTCAGGTGCAGAAGGACTAAGACAAAAAGCAGAGCTTGAAGACTCGTGTGCAGAAGGACCCTTACAGAGAGCTGTGCTTGGAGACTGCAGTACAGAAGGACTGTTAAAAAAGAGCAGAGGTTGGAGACTTGGGTGGAGAAGAACTGTTGCAGAGAGCAGATGTTGGAGACTGGTGTGCAAAAGAACTGTTGCAGAGAGCAAAGGATGGAGACTGGGGTTCAAGAGGACTGTTTCAGAAAGCAGAGGTTGCAGACTAAGTGGCACAAGGACTGATACAGAGGGCATAGTTTGGAGACTGGTTCAAAACGACTGATTCAGAAAGTAGAGGTTGGATCCTGGAGTACATAAGGACACTTACGGAGAAAAGAGTTTGGAGGCTGCGGTACAGAAGGACTGTTTCAGAGAGCATGGGTTTGAGACTGGGGTGCAGAAGGATCATTGGGGTGAGGAGAGTATGGAGACTGGGCTTTGGAAAGACTGTTGCAGAGAGCAGAGTTTGTAGACTGGGTTGTAGAAGGACTGTTGCAGAGAGCAGACTTTGGAGACTGCGGTGCAGAAGGACTGTTTCATAAAGCAGAGGTTGGAGACTTCGTTACAGAAGGACAGTTACAGACAGCAGAGGTTGGAGACAGGTGTGCAGGATTATCTTTCAGAGAGCATAGGTTGGAGACTGGGGTGAAGAAAGACTGTTGCATAGCAGATTATGGAGACTAAGGTGTAGATGGACTGTTTCCGAGAGCCGAGGATGTAGACTGGGGTGCAGAAGCATCATACAAAGCAGAGTTTGGAGACTGAGGTGCTGAAACACTGTTGCAGAGAGCAGAGATTGGAGACTGGGGTGCAGAAAAACTGATACAGAGGGCAGAGTTGGGAGACTGGGGTCCAGAAGCATCATAGAGCGAGCGACCTATGGAAACTTGGTGCAGAAAGACTGTTGCAGAGAGCAGAGGTTGGAGACTGGGGTGCAGAAGGACTGTTAAAGAGACCAGAGTTTGGAGACTTGGGTGCAGAAGGCCTGTTACAGAGAACAGAGGTTGGAGACTGCAGTACAAAAGGACTGTTACAGAGAGCAGATGTTGCAGACTGCGGTGCAGAAGGACTGTTGCAGAGAACAGAACATGGAGACTGGAGTGCATAAGGACCGTTGCTGAGAAAAAAGGTTGGAGACTGATGTGCAGAAGGATTGTTACAGAGAGCATAGGTTGGAGACTGAGGTGCAGAAGGACTGTTACAGAGAGTAGAGTTTGGAGAATTGGGTGCAGAAGGACTGATACAGAGAGCAGAGGTTGGAGACTGGGGTATAGAAGGAATGTTGCAGAATGCAGAGTTTTAAACTGGCGTGCAGAAGGACTGTTGCAGAGAGCAGAGGTTGGATACGGGGTGCAGAAGGACTGTTACAGAGAGCAGAGGTTGAAGCCTGTGGTGCAGAAGGACTGATACAGAAAGAAGAGTTTGGAAATGGGAATGAAGAAGGACCGTTACAGAGATCAGAGGTTGGATACAAGTGTGCAGAAAGATCTTACAGAGAGCAGAGTTTTGAGACTGTGGTGTAGAAGGAGTGTTGCTGAGAGCAGAGGTTGGAGACTGGTTTGCAGAAGGACTGTTGCAGAGAGCAGAGGTTAAAGACTGTAGTGCAGAAGGACTGTTACAGAGAGCAGAGTTTGAACACTGGGGTTAAGAAGGATCGTTGCAGAGAGCAGAGATTGGAGACTCATGTGCAGAAGAACTGTTACAGAGAGCAGAGGTTGGAGACTGGGGTGCAGAAACACTGTTACAGAGAGTAGAGGTAGAAAACTGAGGTGCAGAAGGACTGTTACAGAGAGCAGAGTTTGGAGACTGGGGTGCAGAAGGACTGTTGCAGAGAGCAGAGGTTTTAGACTTGGGTGTAGAAGGACTGTTGCAAAGAGTAGAATTTTGAGATTGTGGTGAAGACGGACTGTAGCAGAGAGCAGAGGTTGGATACTAAGTTGCAGAAGGACAGTTACACAGAACAAAGGTTGGAGCATCGGGTGCAGAAGGACTGATACAGAAAGCAGAGCTTGGAGACTTGTGTGCAGAAGGACCCTTACAGAGAGTAGTGGTTGGAGACTGCAGTAGAGAAGGACAGTTAAAAAGAGCAGAGGTTGTAAACTGGGTGGTAAAGAACTGTTTAGAGAGCAGATGTTGGAGTCTGGTGTGCAAAGAACTGTTACTGAGAGCAGAGGATGGAGACTGGGTTTCAAGAGGACTGTTTCAGAAAGCATAGGCTGCAGACTGAGTTGCAGAAGGACTGATAAAGAGGGCATAGTTTGGAGACTGTGGTTCAAAACGACTGATACAAAAAGCAGAGGTTGGATACTGGAGTACATAAGGACACTTACGGAGAAAAGAGTTTGGAGGCTACGGTACAGAAGGAGTGTTACAGAGAGCATGGGTTGGAGACATGGATGCAGAAGGATTATTGGGGTGAGCAGAGTATGGAGATTGGGTTGTAGAAGAACTGTTGCAGAGAGCAGAGTTTGGAGACTTGGGTGCAGAAGGCCGGTTACAGAGAGCAGAGGTTGAAGACTGTAGTGCAGAAAGACTGTTGCGGAGAACAGCAGTTTGAGACTGGGGCTCATAAGGACCGTTGCTGAGAGAAGAGGTTGGAGACTGATTTGCAGGATTGTTACAGAGAGCATAAGTTGGAGACTGAGGTGCAGAAGAACTGTTACAGAGAGTAGAATTTTGAGACTTGCGTGCAGAAGGACTGATACAGAGATCAGAGGTTGGAGACTGGGGTACAGAAAGAATGTTCCAGAGTGCAGAGTTTCAAACTGGCGTGCAGAAAGACTGTTGCAGAAAGCAGAGGTTGGAGGTGGGGTGCAGAAGGACTGTTACGAAGAGCAGAAGTTGAAGCCTGTGGTGCAGAAAGACTGATACAGTAAGCAGAGTTTAGAGACTGGGATGAAGAAAGACCATTACAGAGCTCAGAGGTTGGATACAGGTGTGCAGAAGGATCTTACAGGGAGCAGAGTTTTGAGACTGGGTTGTAGAAGGAGTGTTGTAGAGAGAAGAGTTTGGAGACTGGGGTGCAGAAGGACTGTTGCAGAGAGCAGAGGTTAAAGACTGTGGTGCAGAAGGACTGTTACAGAGAGCAGAGTTTAAACACTGGGGTGTAGAAGGATCGTTGCAGAGAGCACAGACTGGAGACTTGTTTGCAGAAGGACTGCTACAGAGAGCAGAGTTTGGAGACTGAGGTGAAGAAGAACTGTTTCAGAGAGCAGATTTTGGAGACTGGGGTGCAGGACTGATACAGAAAGCAGATGTTGGAGACTGGGGTGCAGAATTATTATTGCAGACAGAAGAGGTTGGAGACCGGGATTCAGAAATACTCTTGCAGAGAGCATAATTTGGAGACTTAGGTGCTGAAGGACTGTTACAGAGAGCAGAGGTTGGAGACTGAGATGCAGAAGGACTGTTGCAGAGAATAGAGGTTGAAGACTGGGGTGCAGAAAGATGGTGGAAGAGAGAAGAATTTTCAGTTGAGGTGCAGAAGGACTAATGCAGAGAGCAGATGTTGGATACTGGGGTGCAGAAGGACTGTTGCAGAGAGCGAGGATGGAGATTTGTGTGCAGAAGGACTGTTCCAGAGAGAAGATGTTGGAGAATGGGGTGCAGAAAGCCTGTTACAGAGAGCAGAGTTTGAGTAGGTGTGCAGAAGGACTGTTACAGAGAGCAGATTTGGAAGATTGGTTTGCAAAAGTATCTTCCAGAGAGTAGAGTTTGAAGACTGAGATGCATAAGGACTGTTACAGAGAGTAGAGTTTGAATACTGAGGTGCAGAAGGTTAACTGCAGAGAGCAGAGGTTGAAGACTGAGGTGTAGAAGGACTGTTACAGAGAGCAGAGTTTGGAGACTGAGGTGCAGAAGGACTGATACAGAAAGCAGAGTTTAAAGACTGGGGTGCAGAAGGACCATTACAGAGAGAAGAGGTTGGGGATTGCGGTGCAGAAGAACTGTTACAGAGAGCAGAGGTTGGAGACTGGGGTGCAGAAGGATTGTTGTAGAGAGCAGACATAGGAGACTGGGGTGCAGAAGGATTGTTGCAGAGAGCAGAGTTTGGAGACTGGGGTGCACGACTCCGTAAGAAAGCAGAGGTTGGATACTGGAGTGCCGAAAGACCATTACAGAGAGCTGAGATTGGAGACTGGGGTGCAAAAAGAGTTTAACAAAGAGCAGAGATTGGAGACTGAGGAGAGGAAGGACTGTTGCAAGAACAGAGGTTTAAGACAGGGTTGCAGAAGGACCTTTGCAGAGAGCAGAGTTTGGAGATTGAGGTGCAGAAGGATTGTTACAGAGAGCAGAGTTTGGAGACTGCAGTGCAGAAGATCTGTTACTGAGAGTAGAGTTTGGACACTGGGGTAAAGAAGCATATTACAGCGAACAGAGGTTGGAGAGTGGGGTGAAGAAGGACCTATGAATAGAGCAGAATTTGGAGACTGGGGTGCAGAAGGATTGTTACAAAGAAAAGAGTTTGGATATTGAGGTGCAGACTGACTGTTTCATAGAGCAGAAGTTGGAGATTTGGGTGCAGAAGGAATATTGCAGAGAGCAGAAGTTAAAGACTGAGGTGCAGAAGGACTGTTACAGAGAGCAGACGATTGAGACAGGGGTGCAGAAGGAATGATACAGAAAGCAGAGTTTGGAGACTGGGGTACAGGAGGACCATTACAGAGAGCAGAGCTTGGAGTCTGCAGTAAAGAAAGACTATTACAGAGAGCAGAGGTTGATGACTGGGGTGCAGAAGGACTGTTGCAGAGAGTAGATGATGAAGACTGGGGATCACTAAGACTGTAGCAAAGAGCAGACTTTGGAGACTGTGGTGAGAATGACTGATACAGAAAGCAGTGTTTGAAGACTGGGGTGCAGAAGGGTCTTATAGAGAGCAGAGGTTGAAGACTATGGTGCAGAAGGACTGTTTAGAGAGCAGACGTTGGGGACTGGTGTGCGGAAGGATCTTTCCAGAGAGCAGAGGTTGGCAACTGGGGTGTAGAAGGACTGTTGCAGAGAGCAGAGGTTGGAGACTGAGCTGCAGAAAGGCTGCTACAGAGAGCAGAGTTTGGAGACTGGGTTGGAGAAGGAATGTCACAGAGAGCAGTGTTTGTAAACTGCGGTGCGGAAAGACCATTACAGAGAGCAGAGTTTGGAGACTGCAGTACAGAAAGACTGTTACACAGAGCAGATGTTTGAGACGGTGGTTCAGAAGGACTGTTGCTGAGTAGATGTTGGATACTTGGGTGCAGATGGACTGTTGCAGAGAGCAGAAGTTGGAGACTGTGGTGCAGAAGGACTGATACATAAAGCCGATATTGGAGACTGGGGTGCAGAAGGACAATTAGAGAGAGCAGAGGTTAAAGACTGTGGTGCAGAAGGACTGATACATAAAGCCGATATTGGAGACTGGGGTGCAGAAGGACAATTACAGAGAGCAGAGGTTAAAGACTGCAGTACAGAAGAACTGTTGTAGACAACACGGTTGGAGACTGGGGTGCATAGGGACCATTGCAGATGGCAGACGTTGGAGACTGTGGTTCAGAAGGAATTTACAGAGAGCAGAGTGTGGAAACTGGGGTGCAGGAGAATCTTAAAGAGAGGAATGTTTTGAGACTTTGGTGCAGAATGATTGTTGCAGAGAGCAGACGTTGGAGACTGGGGTGCAGCAGGACTGTTGCAGAGAGCATTTGTTAAAGACTGAGGTGCAGAAAAACTGTTACAGAGAGCAATGTTTGGAGACTGGTGTGCAGAAGGACTAATACTGAGAGCAGAGTTTGGTGACTGGGGACCAGAACGGTCTTACAGAGAGGAATTTTTTGAAACTGGGGTGCAGAAAGATTGTTGCAGAGAGCAGACTTTGGAGACTGGAATGCAGAAGGATCGTGGCAGAGAGTAGATTATGGAGACTGGTGTATAGAAGGACTGTTCTAGAGAGCAGAGTTTGGAGACTGGGGTGAAAAAGGACTGTTGCAGATAGCAGTTGTTGAAGACTGAGGTGCAGAAGGACTGTTACAGAGAGCAGAGTTTGAAGACTGAGGTGCAGAAGGACTGTCGCAGAGAAGAGAGGTTAGAGACTGGGTGCAGAAGGACTGTGCAGAGTGCAGTGTTTGGAGACTGGGGTCCAGAAAGACTGTTAACGAGAATAGAGGTTAGAGACTGCTGTACAGAACAACTGTTAAAGAGAGCAGAGGTTTGAGACAGGTGTGCAGAAGAATCTTACAGAGAGCAGAGTTTGGAGACTGGGGTGCAATAGGACTGATGCAGAGAGCAGAGTTTGTAGAATGGGGTGCAGAAGGATTGTTGCAGAGAGAAGAGGTTGGATACTGAGGTGCAGAAGGCCTGTTACAAAGAGAAGAGCTTGGAGACTGGGGAGCAGATGACATGTAATTCACAACAGAGTTCGGAGACTAAGTGGCATAAGGATCTTACAGAGAGCAGAGGTTGGTGACTGAGGTGCCGAAGGACTGTCAGAGAGAGCAGAGGTTGGAAACTGGGGTCCAGAATAATCCTTTCAGAGAGCAGAGTTTTCATAATGAGGTTTAGAAAAAACTGTTGCAGAGAGCAGATGTAGGGGACTGGGGTGCAGAAGAAGTGTTGAAGTGAGCACAGGTTGGAGACTTGGGTGTAGAAGGATCGTTGCAGAGAACATAGGGTGCAGATTGGGGTGCCGAAGGAGTTTTACAGACTGCAGAATTTTGAGACTGGGGTGCAGAAGGACTGTTATAAAAAGCAGAGTTTGGAGACTGGTTTTTAGAAGGATCTTACAGAGAGCAGAGGTTGGCGACTGAGGTGCATAAGGACTGTTACAGAGAGTAGATGTTGAAGACTGAGGTACCGAAAGACCTTTGCAAAGAGAAGAGGTAAGAGACTGAGGTTCAGAAGTACTGTTGTAGAGTGCAGAGGTTGGAGACTTGGGTGTAGGACTGTTGCAGAGAGCAGAGGTTGAAGTTTGGGTTTCCGAAAGACTGTTGCAGCTAGCAGACGTTAGAGACTGAAATGCAGAAGGACAGTTTCAGAGCACAGGTTGAAGATTGATTGCAGAAGGACTGATAGAGAAAGCAGAGGTTGGAGAGTGGGGTGCAGAAGGACCGTTACAGAGAGAAGAGTTTAGAAACTGCAGTACATAAGTACTGTTACAGAGAGCATAGGTTCGAGACTGGGGTGGAGAAAGACTTGTAGAGAGCAGATGTTGGACACTGGGGTGCAGAAGGACTTTTGCAGAGAGCAGAGGTTGGAGACTGGGTGCAGTAGGACAATTGCAGAGTGCAGAGTTTGCAGACTGTGGTGGAGAAGGACTGTTACAGAGCAGAGTTCGGAGACTGTGGTGCAGAAGGACTGGTACAGAAAGCAGAGGTTGGAAACTCGGGTGCAGAAGGACCTTTAAAGAAAACAGTGGTTGGATACTGCGGAAAAGATAGACTGTTACAAAGAGCAGTGTTTGGAGAATGGGGTGCAGAAGAAGTGTTGTAGAGAACAGAGGTTGAAGACTGGGGTGCAGAAGGATCATTGTAGAGACCAGAGGTTAGAGACTTGGGTGCAGAAGGACTGATACAGAAAGCAGAGTTCGGAGACTGGGGTGCAGAAGGCCTGTTACAGACAGCAGAGTTTGGAGACTGGGATGCAGAAAGATTTGTACAGAGAGCAGAGTTTGAATACTGGGTTGCAGAAAGATATTAAGAAGAGAAAATTTGGAGACTGAGGTGCAGAAGCACTGTTACAGAGAGAAGAGGTTGGAGACTGAGCTGCAAAAGGACCGTTGCAGAGAGCAGACATTGGAGACCGAGGTGAAGAAGGATTGTTGCAGAGAGCAGAGGTTGGTTTCTGGGGTGAAGAAGGTCTGATACAGAAAGCAGAGGTTGGAGACTCGGGTGCCGAAGGACCCTTACAGAGAGCAGAGGTTGGAGACTGAGGTGCAGAAAGACTGTTGCAGAGAGCAGAGTTTGCAGACTGAGTTGCAGAAGGAATGTTACAGCGGGCAGATTTTCGAGACTGTGGTGGAAACGACTGATACAGAAAGAAGAGGTTGGATACTGGGGTGCATAAGGACCCTTACAGAGAGCAGAGGTTGGAGACTGGGGTGCACAAGAACTGTTGAAGAGAATGGAGGTTGGAGATTGGGGTGCAGAAGAATCGTTGCGGCGACCAGAGTATCAAGACTAGGGGGTAGAAGGACTGTTGCAGAGAGCAGAAGTTCTAGACTGGGGTGTAGAAGGACTGTTTCAGAGAGCAGATGTTGGAGACTTGGGTGCTGAAGGACTGTTGCAGAGACCAGAGGTTGGAGACTGGGGTGCAGAAGGACTGTTATAGAGAGCAGACTTTGGAGACTGGGGTGCAGAAGGATTGTTGCAGAGAGCAGATTTTGGAGACTGGGGTGCAGAAGGATTGTTATAGAGAGCAGAGATTGGAGACTGTGGTGCAGAAGGATAGTTGAAGAGAGAAGAGTTTGGAGACTGGGGTCAAAAGGCCTGTTATAGACAGCATAGGTTGGAGATTGGGGTGTAGAAGGCCTGTTACAGAGAGCAGTGCTTGGAGATTGGGGTGCAGAAGTATAGATACAGAGAGCAGAGTTTAAAGAGTGGTTTGCAAAATGATCTTACAGAGACAAAAGTTTGGAGACTGAGGTACATAAGGACTGTTACACAGGAAGAGGCTTGAGAATGAGATGCAGAAGGATCGTTCCAGAGAGAAGAGTTTTCAGATTGAGGTGAAGAAGGACTGTTACTGAGAGCAGAGGTTGGAGACTAGAGTGGAGAAGGACTGCTGAAGAAAGTAGAGGTTGGAGACTGAGGTGCAGAAAGACTGTTACAAAGAGCAGAGGTTGGAGACTGGGGTGCAAAAGAACTGATACAGAAAGCAGAGTTTTGTGACTGTGGTGCAGAAGGACTGTTGCAGAGAGCAGAGGTTAGAGACTGGGGTGCAGAAGGACTATTGCAGAGAGCAGAGGTTGCAGACTGAGGTGCATAAGGACTGTTACAGAGAGCAGAGTTTGGAGAATGTGGTGCAAAAGGACTGACACAGAAAGCAGTGGTTGGAGACTGGGGTGCAGAAGGACCCTTAGAGAGAACAGAGGTTGGAGACTGTGGTACCTAAGGACTGTTACAGAGAGCAGAGGTTGGAGACTGGGGTTCAGAATAACTGTTGTAGGGAACAGAGGTTAGAGGTTTGGGTGCAGAAGGACCATTGCAGAAAGCAGAGGTTGGAGACTGGGTTTCAGAAGGATCTTACAGAGAGCAGAGTTTGGACACTGAAGTGCAGTTGGGCTGTTGCAGAGAGCAGAGTTTGAAGATTAGGGCACAGAAAAACTGTTGCAGAGAGCAGAAATTGTAGTCTGAGTTGCAGAAGGACTGTTACAGAAAGCAGATTTTAGAGACCAGGGTGCAGAAGGACTGATACAGAAAGAAGAGTTTGGGGACTGTAGTACAGAAGGACTGTAAAAGAGAGCAGAGGTTGGAGACTGGGGTTCAATAGGACTGTTGCAGAGAGCAGAGGTTGGAGAATGGGATGCAGAAGACCTGTTACACAGAGCAGAGCTTGGAGACCTGGGAGCAGAAGGCCTGTAACATAGAGCAGTCTTTGGAGACTGGGTGGCATAAGGATCTTACAGAGAGCAGAGGTTGGTGACTGAGGTGCTGAAGGACTGTCAGAGAGAGCAGAGGTGTTAGACTTTGGTCCACAAGGATCGTTTCAGAGAGCTGAGTTTTCAGAATGAGGTTTAGAAAAACTGTTGCAGAGAGCAGGTGTTGGAGACTGGGGTGCAGAAGAACTGTTTCAGAGAGCAGAGTTTGGAGACTTGGGTGTAAAAGGATCATAGCAGAGAGCAGAGGGTGGAGACTGGGGTGCAGAAGGACTGTTACAGAGAGCAGATTTTGGAGACTGGGGTGCAGAAGGACTGTTACAGAGAGCAGAGGTTGAAGACTGAGGTGCAGAAAGACCTTTGCAAAGAGAAGTGGTTGGAGACCGAGGTGCAGAAGGACTGTTGCCGAGTGTAGAGTTTAAAGACTAGGGTGTAGAAGGACTTTTGCAGAGACCAGAGTTTGGAGATTGGGGTGCCAAAGGACTGTTGCACAGAGCAGACGTTGGAGACATAGGTGCAGAAAGACTGTTACTGAGAGCAGAGGTTGAGACTTGAGTGCAGAAGGACTGATAGAGTAAGCAGAGGTTGCAGAGTGGTGTGCAGAAGGACCATTACAGAGAGAAGAGTTTGGAAACTGCAGTACAGAAGTACTGTTACAGAGAGCAGAGGTTGGAGACTGGGTTGCAGAAGTACTGTTACAGAGAGCAGAGTTTGGAGACTGTTGTGCTGAAGGACTGTTAAAGAGTGCAGAGTTTAAAGACTGGCTTGTAGAAGGATCGTACAGAGAGCAGAGTTGGGAGAATGAGGTGCAGAAGGACTGTTACAGAGAGCAGAATTAGGAGACTGGCGTGCAGAAGGGTGGTTTAAGGGAGC
>NW_027523224.1:0-55420 GCF_052094955.1 Ictidomys tridecemlineatus
AAACCTCAAAATGAAACCGGTTACTGCCAACGAACGGTTTAACCTAGAAGAACGAAATTTGGCGAGCCAAGTGGGATTGGTGTACTGATCATTACCTGAAAGTTTCATCAAGATTGGGTGAAAAAGGGTGTGCTGAGATTTTAGGCAACTCGTAGTTTTTTGGAAGCTTGGCAGGCCCTTTCCATGAAAGTGATTCTCGCCAGTCTCTGCTTAGGGCTAAATCAACAGCAAACAAACCATAGAGATAGAACTTGAAACTGCTTTATTGTGTCAAGTTTCAAAGAGCTAGCACAAACCGTGTTTGATTTAGAGTTCCAAATACATGTATCCCTATAGGAGAAAACAGAGTGAAACCTCAAAATGAAACCGGTTACTGCCAACGAACGGTTTAACCTAGAAGAACGAAATTTGGCGAGCCAAGTGGGATTGCTGTACTGATCATTACCTGAAAGTTTCATCAAGATGGGGTGAAAAAGGGTGTGCTGAGATTTTAGGCAACTCGTAGTTTTTTGGAAGCTTAGCAGGCGCTTTCAATGAAAGTGATTCTCGCCAGTCTCTGCTTAGGGCTACATCAACAGCAAACAAACCATAGAGATAGAACTTGAAACTGCTTTATTGTGTCAAGTTTCAAAGAGCTAGCACAAACCGTGTTTGATTTAGAGTTCCAAATACATGTATCCCTATAGGAGAAAACAGAGTGAAACCTCAAAATGAAACCGGTTACTGCCAACGACCGGTTTAACGTAGAAGAACGAAATTTGGCGAGCCAAGTGGGATTGGTGTACTGATCATTACCTGAAAGTTTCATCAAGATTGAGTGAAAAAGGGTGTGCTGAGATTTCAGGGAACTCGTAGTTTTTTGGAAGCATGGCAGGCCCTTTTCATGAAAGTGATTCTCTCCAGTCTCTGCTTAGGGCTACATCAACAGCAAACAAACCATAGAGATAGAACTTGAAACTGCTTTATTGTGTCAAGTTTCAAAGAGCTAGCACAAACCGTGTTTGATTTAGAGTTCCAAATACATGTATCCCTATAGGAGAAAACAGAGTGAAACCTCAAAATGAAACCGGTTACTGCCAACGAACGGTTTAACCTAGAAGAACGAAATTTGGCGTGCCAAGTGGGATTGGTGTACTGATCATTACCTGAAAGTTTCATCAAGATTGGGTGAAAAAGTGTGTGCTGAGATTTCAGGCAACTCGTAGTTTTTTGGAAGCTTGGCAGGCCCTTTCCATGAAAGTGATTCTCGCCAGTCTCTGCTTAGGGCTACATCAACAGAAAACAAACCATAGAGATAGAACTTGAAACTGCTTTATTGTGTCAAGTTTCGAAGAGCTAGCACAAACCGTGTTTGATTTAGAGTTCCAAATACATGTATCCCTATAGGAGAAAACAGAGTGAAACCTCAAAATGAAACCGGTTACTGCCAACGAACGGTTTAACCTAGAAGAACGAAATTTGGCGAGCCAAGTGGGATTGGTGTACTGATCATTACCTGAAAGTTTCATCAAGATTGGGTGAATAAGTGTGTGCTGAGATTTCAGGCAACTCGTAGTTTTTTGGAAGCTTGGCAGGCCCTTTCCATGAAAGTGATTCTCACCAGTCTCTGCTTAGGGCTACATCAACGGCATACAAACCATAGAGATAGAACTTGAAACTGCTTTATTGTGTCAATTTTCAAAGAGCTAGCACAAACCGTGTTTGATTTAGAGTTCCAAATACACGTATCCCTATAGGAGAAAACAGAGTGAAACCTCAAAATGAAACCGGTTACTGCCAACGAATGGTTTAACCTAGAAGAATGAAATTTGGCAACCCAAGTGGGATTGGTGTACTGATCATTACCTGAAAGTTTTATCAAGATTTGGTGAAAAAGGGTTTGCTGAGATTTCGGGCAACTCGTAGTTTTTTGGAAGCTTGGCAGGCCCTTTCCATGAAAGTGATTCTCGCCAGTCTCTGCTTAGGGCTACATCAACAGCAAACAAACCATAGAGATAGAACTTGAAACTGCTTTATTATGTCAAGTTTCAAAGAGCTAGCACAAACCGTGTTTGATTTAGAGTTCCAAATACATGTATCCCTATAGGAGAAAACAGAGTGAAACCTCAAAATGAAACCGGTTACTGCCAACGAACGGTTTAACCTAGAAGAACGAAATTTGGTGAGCTAACTGGGATTGGTGTACTGATCATTACCTGAAAGTTTCATCAAGATTGGGTGAAAAAGTGTGTGCTGAGATTTCAGGCAACTCGTAGTTTTTTGGAATCTTGGCAGGCCCTTTCCATGAAAGTGATTCTCGCCAGTCTCTGCTTAGGGCTACATCAACAGCAAACAAACCATAGAGATAGAACTTGAAACTGCTTTATTGTGTCAAGTTTCAAAGAGCTAGCACAAACCGTGTTTGATTTAGAGTTCCAAATACATGTATCCCTATAGGAGAAAACAGAGTGAAACCTCAAAATGAAACCGGTCACTGCCAACGAACGGTTTAACCTAGAAGAACGAAATTTGGCGAGCCAAGTGGTATTGGTGTACTGATCTTGACCTGAAAGTTTCATCAAGATTGGGTGAAAAAGTGTGTGCTGAGATTTCAGGCAACTCGTAGTTTTTTGGAAGCTTGGCAGGCCCTTTCCATGAAAGTGATTCTCGCCAGTCTCTGCTTAGGGCTAAATCAACAGCAAACAAACCATAGAGATAGAACTTGAAACTGCTTTATTGTGTCAAGTTTCAAAGAGCTAGCACAAACCGTGTTTGATTTAGAGTTCCAAATACATGTATCCCTATAGGAGAAAACAGAGTGAAACCTCAAAATGAAACCGGTTACTGCCAACGAACGGTTTAACCTAGAAGAACGAAATTTGGCGAGCCAAGTGGGATTGGTGTACTGATCATTACCTGAAAGTTTCATCAAGATTGGGTGAAAAAGTGTGTGCTGAGATTTCAGGCAACTCGTAGTTTTTTGGAAGCTTGGCAGGCCCTTTCCATGAAAGTGATTCTCGCCAGTCTCTGCTTAGGGCTACATCAACAGCAAACAAACCATAGAGATAGAACTTGAAACTGCTTTATTGTGTCAAGTTTCAAAGAGCTAGCACAAACCGTGTTTGATTTAGAGTTCCAAATACATGTATCCCTATAGGAGAAAACAGAGTGAAACCTCAAAATGAAACCGGTTACTGCCAACGAACGGTTAAACCTAGAAGAACGAAATTGGCGAGCCAAGTGGGATTGGTGTACTGATCATTACCTGAAAGTTTCATCAAGATTGGGTGAAAAAGTGTTTGCTGAGATTTCAGGCAACTCGTAGTTTTTTGGAAGCTTGGCAGGCCCTTTCCATGAAAGTGATTCTCGCCAGTCTCTGCTTAGGGCTACATCAACAGCAAACAAACCATAGAGATAGAACTTGAAACTGTTTTATTGTGTCAAGTTTAAAAGAGCTAGCACAAACCGTGTTTGATTTAGAGTTCCAAATACATGTATCCCTATAGGAGAAAACAGAGTGAAACCTCATAATGAAACCGGTTACTGCCAAGGAACTGTTTAACCTAGAAGAACGAAATATGGCGAGCCAAGTGGGATTGGTGTACTGATCATTACCTGAAAGTTTCATCAAGATTGGGTGAAAAAGTGTGTGCTGAGATTTCAGGCAACTCGTAGTTTTTTGGAAGCTTGGCAGGCCCTTTCCATGAAAGTGATTCTCACCAGTCTCTGCTTAGGGCTACATCAACGGCATACAAACGATAGAGATAGAACTTGAAACTGCTTTATTGTGTCAATTTTCAAAGAGCTAGCACAAACCGTGTTTGATTTAGAGTTCCAAATACATGTATCCCTATAGGAGAAAACAGAGTGAAACCTCAAAATGAAACCGGTTACTGCCAACGAATGGTTTAACCTAGAAGAATGAAATTTGGCAACCCAAGTGGGATTGGTGTACTGATCATTACCTGAAAGTTTTATCAAGATTTGGTGAAAAAGGGTTTGCTGAGATTTCGGGCAACTCGTAGTTTTTTGGAAGCTTGGCAGGCCCTTTCCATGAAAGTGATTCTCGCCAGTCTCTGCTTAGGGCTACATCAACAGCAAACAAACCATAGAGATAGAACTTGAAACTGCTTTATTGTGTCAAGTTTCAAACAGCTAGCAAAAACCGTGTTTGATTTAGAGTTCCAAATACATGTATCCCTATAGGAGAAAACAGAGTGAAACCTCAAAATGAAACCGGTTACTGCCAACGAACGGTTTAACCTAGAAGAACGAAATTTGGCGAGCCAAGTGGGATTGGTGTACTGATCATTACCTGAAAGTTTCATCAAGATTGGGTGAAAAAGTGTTTGCTGAGATTTCAGGCAACTCGTAGTTTTTTGGAAGCTTGGCAGGCCCTTTCGATGAAAGTGATTCTCGCCAGTCTCTGCTTAGGGCTACATCAACAGCAAACAAACCATAGAGATAGAACTTGAAACTGCTTTATTGTGTCAAGTTTCAAAGAGCTAGCACAAACCGTGTTTGATTTAGAGTTCCAAATACATGTATCCCTATAGGAGAAAACAAAGTGAAACCTCAAAATGAAACCGGTTACTGCCAACGCACGGTTTAAACTCGAAGAACGAAATTTGGCGAGCCAAGTGGGATTGGTGTACTTATCATTACCTGAAAGTTTCATCAAGATTGGGTGAAAAAGTGTGTGCTGAGATTTCAGGCAACTCGTAGTTTTTTGGAAGCTTGGCAGGCCCTTTCCATGAAAGTGATTCTCGCCAGTCTCTGCTTAGGGCTACATCAACAGCAAACAAACCATAGAAATAGAACTTGAAACTGCTTTATTGTGTCAAGTTTCAAAGAGCTAGCACAAACCGTGTTTGATTTAGAGTTCCAAATACATGTATCCCTATAGGAGAAAACAGACTGAAACCTCAAAATGAAACCGGTTACTGCCAACGAACGGTTTAACCTAGAAGAACGAAATTTGGCGAGCCAAGTGGGATTGGTGTACTGATCATTAGCTGAAAGTTTCATCAAGATTGGGTGAAAAAGTGTTTGCTGAGGTTTCAGGCAATTCGTAGTTTTTTGGAAGCTTGGCAGGCCCTTTCCATGAAAGTGATTCTCGCCAGTCTCTGCTTAGGGTACATCAACAGCAAACAAACCATAGAGATAGAACTTGAAACTGCTTTATTGTGTCAAGTTTCAAAGAGCTAGCACAATCCGTGTTTGATTTAGAGTTCCAAATACATGTAACCCTATAGGAGAAAACAGAGTGAAACCTCAAAATGAAACCGGTTACTGCCAAGGAACGGTTTAACCTAGAAGAACGAAGTTTGGCGAGTCAAGTGGGATTGGTGTACCAATCATTAGCTGAAAGTTTCATCAAGATTGGGTGAAAAAGTGTTTGCTGAGACTTCAGGAAACTCGTAGTTTTTTGGAAGCTTGGCAGGCCCTTTCGATGAAAGTGATTCTCGCCAGTCTCTGCTTAGCTACATCAACAGCAAACAAACCATAGAGATAGAACTTGAAACTGCTTTATTGTGTCAAGTTTCAAAGAGCTAGCACAAACCGTGTTTGATTTAGAGTTCCAAATACATGTATCCCTATAGGAGAAAACAAAGGGAAACCTCAAAATGAAACCGGATACTGCCAACGAACGGTTTAACCTAGAAGAACGAAATTTGGCGAGCCAAGTGGGATTGGTGTACTGATCATTACCTGAAAGTTTCATCAAGATTGGGTGAAAAAGTGTGTGCTGAGATTTCAGGCAACGAACGGTTTAACCTAGAAGAACGAAATTTTGCGAGCCAATTGGGATTGGTGTACTGATCATTACCTGAGAGTTTCATCAAGATTGGGTGAAAAAGTGTGTGCTGAGATTTCAGGCAACTCGTAGTTTTTTGGAAGCTTGGCAGGCTCTTTCCATGAAAGTGATTCTCGCCAGTCTCTGCTTAGGGCTACATCAACAGCAAACAAACCATAGAGATAGAACTTGAAACTGTTTTATTGTGTCAAGTTTCAAAGAGCTAGCACAAACCGTGTTTGATTTAGAGTTCCAAATACATGTATCCCTATAGGAGAAAACAGAGTGGAAACCTCAAAATGAAACTGGTTACTGCCAACGAATGGTTTAACCTAAAAGAACGTAATTTGGCGAGCCAAGTGGGATTGGTGTACTGATCATTACCTGAAAGTTTCATCAAGATTGCGTGAAAAAGTGTGTGCTGAGATTTCAGGCAACTCGTAGTTTTTTGGAAGCTTGGCAGGCCGTTTCCATGAAAGTGATTCTCGCCAGTCTCTGCTTAGTGCTACATCAACAGCAAACAAACCATAGAGACAGAACTTGAAACTGCTTTATTGTGTCAAGTTTCAAAGAGCTAGCACAAACCGTGTTTGATTTAGAGTTCCAAATACATGTATCCTTATAGGAGAAAACAGAGTGAAACCTCAAAGTGAAACCGGTTACTGCCAACGAACGGTTTAACCTAGAAGAACGAAATTTGGCGAGCCAAGTGGGATTGGTGTACTGATCATTACCTGAATGTTTCATCAAGATTGGGTGAAAAAGTGTGTGCTGAGATTTCAGGCAACTCGTAGTTTTTTGGAAGCTTGGCAGGCCCTTTCCATGAAAGTGATTCTCGCCAGTCTCTGCTTAGGTCTACATCAACAGCAAACAAACCATAGAGATAGAACTTGAAACTGCTTTATTGTGTCAAGTTTCAAAGAGCTAGCACAAACCGTGTTTGATTTAGAGTTCCAAATACATGTATCCCTATAGGAGAAAACAGACTGAAACCTCAAAATGAAACCGGTTACTGCCAACGAACGGTTTAACCTAGAAGAACGAAATTTGGCGAGCCAAGTGGGATTGGTGTACTGATCATTAGCTGAAAGTTTCATCAAGATTGGGTGAAAAAGTGTTTGCTGAGATTTCAGGCAACTCGTAGTTTTTTGGAAGCTTGGCAGGCCGATTCCATGAAAGTGATTCTCGCCAGTCTCTGCTTAGTGCTACATCAACAGCAAACAAACCATAGAGACAGAACTTGAAACTGCTTTATTGTGTCAAGTTTCAAAGAGCTAGCACAAACCGTGTTTGATTTAGAGTTCCAAATACATGTATCCCTATAGGAGAAAACAGAGTGAAACCTCAAAGTGAAACCGGTTACTGCCAACGAACGGTTTAACCTAGAAGAACGAAATTTGGCGAGCCAAGTGGGATTGGTGTACTGATCATTACCTGAAAGTTTCATCAAGATTGGGTGAAAAAGTGTGTGCTGAGATTTCAGGCAACTCGTAGTTTTTTGGAAGCTTGGCAGGCCCTTTCCATGAAAGTGATTCTCGCCAGTCTCTGCTTAGGGCTACATCAACAGCAAACAAACCATAGAGATAGAACTTGAAACTGCTTTATTGTGTCAAGTTTCAAAGAGCTAGCACAAACCGTGTTTGATTTAGAGTTCCAAATACATGTATCCCTATAGGAGAAAACAGAGTGAAACCTCAAAATGTAACCGGTTACTGCCAACGAACGGTTGAACCTAGAAGAACGAAATTTGGCGAGCCAAGTGGGATTGGTGTTCTGATCATTACATGAAAGTTTCATCAAGATTGGGTGAAAAAGTGTCTGCTGAGATTTCTGGCAACTCGTAGTTTTTTGGAAGCTTGGCAGGCCCTTTCCATGGAAGTGATTCTCGCCAGTCTCTGCTTAGGGCTACATCAACAGCAAACAAACCATAGAGATAGAACTTGAAACTGCTTTATTGTGTCAAGTTTCAAAGAGCTAGCACAAACCCTGTTTGATTTAGAGTTCCAAATACATGTATCCATGTAGGAGAAAACAGAGTGAAACCTCAAAATGAAACCGGTTACTGCCAACGAACGGTTTAACCTAGAAGAACGAAATTTGGCGAGCCAAGTGGGATTGGTGTAGTGATCATTACCTGAAAGTTTCATCAAGATTGGGTGAAAAAGTGTTTGCTGAGATTTCTGGCAACTCATAGTGTTTTGGAAGCTTGGCAGGCCCTTTCCATGGAAGTGATTCTCGCCAGTCTCTGCTTAGGGCTACATCAACAGCAAACAAACCATAGAGATAGAACTTGAAACTGCTTTATTGTGTCAAGTTTCAAAGAGCTAGCACAAACCGTGTTTGATTTAGAGTTCCAAATACATGTATCCCTATAGGAGAAAACAGAGTGAAAACTCAAAATGAAACCGGTTACTGCCAACGAACGGTTTAACCTAGAAGAACGAAATTTGGCGAGCCAAGTGGGATTGGTGTACTTATCATTACCTGAAAGTTTCATCAAGATTGGGTGAAAAAGGGTGTGCTGAGATTTCAGGCAACTCGTAGTTTTTTGGAAGCTTGGCAGGCCCTTTCCATGAAAGTGATTCTCGCCAGTCTCTGCTTAGGGCTACATCAACAGCAAGCAAACCATAGAGATAGAACTTGAAACTGCATTATTGTGTCAGTTTTAAAAGAGCTAGCACAAACCGTGTTTGATTTAGAGTTTCAAATACATGTATCCCTATAGGAGAAAACAGAGTGAAACCTCAAAATGAAACCTGTTACTGACAACGAACGGTTTAAACTACAAGAACGAAATTTGGCGAGCCAAGTGGGATTGGTGTACTAATCATTACCTGAAAGTTTCATCAAGATTGGGTGAAAAAGTGTGTGCTGAGATTTCAGGCAACTCATAGTTTTTGGAAGCTTGGCAGGTCCTTTCCATGAAAGTCACTCTCGCCAGTCTCTGCTTAGGGCTACATCAACAGCAAACAAACCATAGAGATAGAACTTGAAACTGCTTTATTGTGTAAAGTTTCAAAGAGCTAGCACAAACCGTGTTTGATTTAGAGTTCCAAATACATGTATCCCTATAGGAGAAAACAGAGTGAAACCTCAAAATGAAACCGGTTACTGCCAACGAACGGTTGAACCTAGCAGAACGAAATTTGGCGAGCCAAGTGGGATTGGTGTACTGATCATTACC
This sequence comes from Ictidomys tridecemlineatus, assembly GCF_052094955.1. Taxonomy (NCBI): domain Eukaryota; kingdom Metazoa; phylum Chordata; class Mammalia; order Rodentia; family Sciuridae; genus Ictidomys; species Ictidomys tridecemlineatus. Next base: position 8,961 of record NW_027523224.1, read on the forward strand.
TGAAAGTTTCATCAAGATTGGGTGAAAAAGGGTGTGCTGAGATTTCAGGCAACTCGAAGTTTTTTGGAAGCTTGGCAGGCCCTTTCCATGAAAGTGATTCTCGCCAGTCTCTGCTTAGGGCTACATCAACAGCAAACAATCCATAGAGATAGAACTTGAAACTGCTTTATTGTGTCAAGTTTCAAAGAGCTAGCACAAACCGTGTTTGATTTAGAGTTCCAAATACATGTATCCCTATAGGAGAAAAACAGAGTGAAACCTCAAAATGAAACCGGTTACTGCCAATGAACGGTTTAACCTAGAAGAACGAAATTTGGCGAGCCAAGTGGGATTGGTGTACTGATCATTACCTGAAAGTTTCATCAAGATTGGGTGAAAAAGTGCTGAGATTTCAGGCAACTCGTAGTTTCTTGGAAGCTTGGCAGGCCCTTTCCATGAAAGTGATTCTCGCCAGTCTCTGCTTAGGGCTACATCAACAGCAAACAAACCATAGAGATAGAACTTGAAACTGCTTTATTGTGTCAAGTTTCAAAGAGCTAGCACAAACCGTGTTTGATTTAGAGTTCCAAATACATGTATCCCTATAGGAGAAAACAGAGTGAAACCTCAAAATGTATCCGGTTACTGCCAACGAACGGTTTAACCTAGAAGAACGAAATTTGGCGAGCCAAGTGGGATTGGTGTTCTGATCATTACATGAAAGTTTCATCAAGATTGGGTGAAAAAGTGTCTGCTGAGATTTCTGGCAACTCGTAGTTTTTTGGAAGCTTGGCAGGCCCTTTCCATGAAAGTGATTCTCGCCAGTCTCTGCTTAGGGCTACATCAACAGCAAACAAACCATAGAGATAGAACTTGAAACTGCTTTATTGTGTCAAGTTTCAAAGAGCTAGCACAAACCGTGTTTGATTTAGAGTTCCAAATACATGTATCCCTATAGGAGAAAACAGAGTGAAACCTCAAAATGAAACCGGTTACTGCCAACGAACGGTTTAACCTAGAAGAACAAAATTTGGCGAGCCAAGTGGGATTGGTGTACTGATCATTACCTAAAGTTTCATCAAGATTGGGTGAAAAAGTGTTTGCTGAGATTTCTGGCAACTCGTAGTTTTTTGGAAGCTTGGCAGGCCCTTTCCATGAAAGTGATTCTCGCCAGTCTCTGCTTAGGGCTACATCAACAGCAAACAAACCATAGAGATAGAACTTGAAACTGCTTTATTGTGTCAAGTTTCAAAGAGCTAGCACAAACCGTGTTTGATTTAGAGTTCCAAATACATGTATCCCTATAGGAGAAAACAGAGTGAAACCTCAAAATGAAACCGGTTACTGCCAACGAACGGTTTAACCTAGAAGAACAAAATTTGGCGAGCCAAGTGGGATTGGTGTACTGATCATTACCTAAAGTTTCATCAAGATTGGGTGAAAAAGTGTTTGCTGAGATTTCAGGCAACTCGTAGTTTTTTGGAAGCTTGGCAGGCCCTTTCCATGAAAGTGATTCTCGCCAGTCTCTTCTTAGTTCTACATCAACAGCAAACAAACCATAGAGATAGAACTTGAAACTGCTTTATTGTGTCAAGTTTCAAAGAGCTAGCACAAACCGTGTTTGATTTAGAGTTCCAAATACAAGTATCCATATAGGAGAAAAACAGAGTGAAACCTCAAAATGAAACTGGTTACTGCCAACGAACGGTTTAACCTAGAAGAACGAAATTTGGCGAGCCAAGTGGGATTGGTGTACTGATCATTACCTGAAAGTTTCATCAAGATTGGGTGAAAAAGTGTTTGCTGAGATTTCTGGCAACTCATAGTTTTTTGGAAGCTTGGCAGGCCCTTCCCATGGAAGTGATTCTCGCCAGTCTCTGCTTAGGGCTACATCAACAGCAAACAAACCATAGAGATAGAACTTCAAACTGCTTTATTGTTTCAAGTTTCAAAGAGCTAGCACAAACCGTTTTTCATTTAGAGTTCCAAATACATGTATCCCTATAGGAGAAAACAGAGTGAAACCTCAAAATGAAACCGGTTACTGCCAAGGAACGGTTTAACCTAGAAGAACGAAATTTGGCGAGCCAAGTGGGATTGGTGTTCTGATCATTACCTGAAAGTTTCATCAAGATTGGGTGAAAAAGTGTTTGCTGAGATTTCAGGCAACTCGTAGTTTTTTGGAAGCTTGGCAGGCCCATTCCATGAAAGGGATTATCGCCAGTCTCTGCTTAGGGCTACATCAACAGCAAACAAACCATAGAGATAGAACTTGAAAACTGCTTTATTGTGTCAAGTTTCAAAGAGCTAGCACAAACCGTGTTTGATTTAGAGTTCCAAATACATGTATCCCTATAGGAGAAAACAGAGTGAAACCTCAAAATGAAACCGGTTACTGCCAACGAACGGTTTAACCTAGAAGAACGAAATTTGGCGAGCCAAGTGGGATTGGTGTACTGATCATTACCTGAAAGTTTCATCAAGATTGGGTGAAAAAGTGTGTGCTGAGATTTCAGGCAACTCGTAGTTTTTTGGAAGCTTGGCAGGCCCTTTCCATGAAAGTGATTCTCGCCAGTCTCTGCTTAGGGCTACATCAACAGCAAACAAAGCATAGAGATAGAACTTGAAACTGCTTTATTGTGTCAAGTTTCAAAGAGCTAGCACAAACCGTGTTTGATTTAGAGTTCCAAATACATGTATCCCTATAGGAGAAAACAGAGTGAAACCTCAAAATGAAACGGGTTACTGCCAAGGAACGGTTTAACCTAGAAGAACGAAATTTGGCGAGCCAAGTGGGATTGGTGTACTGATCATTACCTGAAAGTTTCATCAAGATTGGGTGAAAAAGTGTTTGCTGAGATTTCAGGCAACTCGTAGTTTTTTGGAAGCTTGGCAGGCCCTTTCCATGAAAGTGATTCTCGCCAGTCTCTGCTTAGGGCTACATCAACAGCAAACAAACCATAGAGATAGAACTTGAAACTGCTTTATTGTGTCAAGTTTCAAAGAGCTAGCACAAACCGTGTTTGATTTAGAGTTCCAAATACATGTATCCCTATAGGAGAAAACAGAGTGAAACCTCAAAATGAAACCGGTTACTGCCAACGAACGGTTTAACCTAGAAGAACGAAATTTGGCGAGCCAAGTGGGATTGGTGTACTGATCATTACCTGAAAGTTTCATCAAGATTGGGTGAAAAAGTGTGTGCTGAGATTTCAGGCAACTCGTAGTTTTTTGGAAGCTTGGCAGGCCCTTTCCATGAAAGTGATTCTCGCCAGTCTCTGCTTAGGGCTACATCAACAGCAAACAAACCATAGAGATAGAACTTGAAACTGCTTTATTGTGTCAAGTTTCAAGAGCTAGCACAAACCGTGTTTGATTTAGAGTTCCAAATACATGTATCCCTATAGGAGAAAACAGAGTGAAACCTCAAAATGAAACGGGTTACTGCCAAGGAACGGTTTAACCTAGAAGAACGAAATTTGGCGAGCCAAGTGGGATTGGTGTACTGATCATTACCTGAAAGTTTCATCAAGATTGGGTGAAAAAGTGTTTGCTGAGATTTCAGGCAACTCGTAGTTTTTTGGAAGCTTGGCAGGCCCTTTCCATGAAAGTGATTCTCGCCAGTCTCTGCTTAGGGCTACATCAACAGCAAACAAACCATAGAGATAGAACTTGAAACTGCTTTATTGTGTCAAGTTTCAAAGAGCTAGCACAAACCGTGTTTGATTTAGAGTTCCAAATACATGTATCCCTATAGGAGAAAACAGAGTGAAAACTCAAAATGAAACCGGTTACTGCCAACGAACAGTTGAACCTAGAAGAACGAAATTTGGCGAGCCAAGTGGGATTGGTGTTCTGATCATTACATGAAAGTTTCATCAAGATTGGGTGAAAAAGTGTCTGCTGAGATTTCTGGCAACTCGTAGTTTTTTGGAAGCTTGGCAGGCCCTTTCCATGAAAGTGATTCTCGCCAGTCTCTGCTTAGGGCTACATCAACAGCAAACAAACCATAGAGATAGAACTTGAAACTGCTTTATTGTGTCAAGTTTCAAAGAGCTAGCACAAACCGTGTTTGATTTAGAGTTCCAAATACATGTATCCCTATAGGAGATAACAGAGTGAAACCTCAAAATGAAACCGGTTACTGCCAACGAACGGTTTAACCTAGCAGAACGAAATTTGGTGAGCCAAGTGGGATTGGTGTACTGATCATTACCTAAAGTTTCATCAAGATTGGGTGAAAAAGTGTGTGCTGAGATTTCAGGCAACTCGTAGTTTTTTGGAAGCTTGGCAGGCCCTTTCCATGAAAGTGATTCTCGCCAGTCTCTTCTTAGTTCTACATCAACAGCAAACAAACCATAGAGATAGAACTTGAAACTGCTTTATTGTGTCAAGTTTCAAAGAGCTAGCACAAACCGTGTTTGATTTAGAGTTCCAAATACATGTATCCATATAGGAGAAAACAGAGTGAAACCTCAAAATGAAACCGGTTACTGCCAACGAACGGTTTAACCTAGAAGAACGAAATTTGGCGAGCCAAGTGGGATTGGTGTACTGATCATTACCTGAAAGTTTCATCAAGATTGGGTGAAAAAGTGTTTGCTGAGATTTCTGGCAACTCATAGTTTTTTGGAAGCTTGGCAGGCCCTTCCCATGGAAGTGATTCTCCCCAGTCTCTGCTTAGGGCTACATCAACAGCAAACAAACCATAGAGATAGAACTTCAAACTGCTTTATTGTTTCAAGTTTCAAAGAGCTAGCACAAACCGTGTTTCATTTAGAGTTCCAAATACATGTATCCCTATAGGAGAAAACAGAGTGAAACCTCAAAATGAAACCGGTTACTGCCAAGGAACGGTTTAACCTAGAAGAACGAAATTTGGCGAGCCAAGTGGGATTGGTGTACTGATCATTACCTGAAAGTTTCATCAAGATTGGGTGAAAAAGTGTTTGCTGAGATTTCAGGCAACTCGTAGTTTTTTGGAAGCTTGGCAGGTTCTTTCCATGAAAGTCACTCTCGCCAGTCTCTGCTTAGGGCTACATCAACAGCAAACAAACCATAGAGATAGAACTTGAAACTGCTTTATTGTGTCAAGTTTCGAAGAGCTAGCACAAACCGTGTTTGATTTAGAGTTCCAAATACATGTATCCCTATAGGAGAAAACAGAGTGAAACCTCAAAATGAAACCGGTTACTGCCAACGAACGGTTTAACCTAGAAGAACGAAATTTGGCGAGCCAAGTGGGATTGGTGTACTGATCATTACCTGAAAGTTTCATCAAGATTGGGTGAAAAAGTGTGTGCTGAGATTTCAGGCAACTCATAGTTTTTTGGAAGCTTGGCAGGCCCTTTCCATGAAAGTGATTCTCGCCAGTCTCTGCTTAGGGCTACATCAACAGCAAACAAACCATAGAGATAGAACTTGAAACTGTTTTATTGTGTCAAGTTTCAAAGAGCTAGCACAAACCGTGTTTGATTTAGAGTTCCAAATACATGTATCCCTATAGGAGAAAACAGAGTGAAACCTCAAAATGAAACCGGTTACTGCCAACGAATGGTTTAACCTAGAAGAATGAAATTTGGCAACCCAAGTGGGATTGGTGTACTGATCATTACCTGAAAGTTTTATCAAGATTTGGTGAAAAAGGGTTTGCTGAGATTTCGGGCAACTCGTAGTTTTTGGAAGCTTGGCAGGCCCTTTCCATGAAAGTGATTCTCGCCAGTCTCTGCTTAGGGCTACATCAACAGCAAACAAACCATAGAGATAGAACTTGAAACTGCTTTATTGTGTCAAGTTTCAAACAGCTAGCAAAAACCGTGTTTGATTTAGAGTTCCAAATACATGTATCCCTATAGGAGAAAACAGAGTGAAACCTCAAAATGAAACCGGTTACTGCCAACGAACGGTTTAACCTAGAAGAACGAAATTTGGTGAGCTAACTGGGATTGGTGTACTGATCATTACCTGAAAGTTTCATCAAGATTGGGTGAAAAAGTGTGTGCTGAGATTTCAGGCAACTCGTAGTTTTTTGGAAGCTTGGCAGGCCCTTTCCATGAAAGTGATTCTCGCCAGTCTCTGCTTAGGGCTACATCAACAGCAAACAATCCATAGAGATAGAACTTGAAACTGCTTTATTGTGTCAAGTTTCAAAGAGCTAGCACAAACCGTGTTTGATTTAGAGTTCCAAATACATGTATCCCTATAGGAGAAAACAGAGTGAAACCTCAAAATGAAACCGGTTACTGCCAAGGAACGGTTTAACCTAGAAGAACGAAATTTGGCGAGCCAAGTGGGATTTGTGTACTGATCATTACCTGAAAGTTTCATCAAGATTGGGTGAAAAAGTGTGTGCTGAGATTTCAGGCAACTCGTAGTTTTTTGGAAGCTTGGCAGGCGCTTTCCATGAAAGTGATTCTCGCCAGTCTCTGCTTAGGGCTACATCAACAGCAAACAAACCATAGAGATAGAACTTGAAACTGCTTTATTGTGTCAAGTTTCAAAGAGCTAGCACAAACCGTGTTTGATTTAGAGTTCCAAATACATGTATCCCTATAGGAGAAAACAGAGTGAAACCTCAAAATGAAACCGGTTACTGCCAACGAACGGTTTAACCTAGAGGAACGAAATTTGGCGAGCCAAGTGGGATTGGTGTACTTATCATTACCTGAAAGTTTCATCAAGATTGGGTGAAAAAGTGTGTGCTGAGATTTCAGGCAACTCTTAGTTTTTTGGAAGCTTGGCAGGCCCTTTCCATGAAAGTGATTCTCGCCAGTCTCTGCTTAGGGCTACATCAACAGCAAACAAACCATAGAGATAGAACTTGAAACTACTTTATTGTGTCAAGTTTCAAAGAGCTAGCACAAACCGTGTTTGATTTAGAGTTCCAAATACATGTATCCCTATAGGAGAAAATAGAGTGAAAACTCAAAATGAAACCGGTTACTGCCAAGGAACGGTTTAACCTAGAAGAACGAAATTTGGCGAGCCAAGTGGGATTGGTGTACTGATCATTACCTGAAAGTTTCATCAAGATTGGGTGAAAAAGTGTTTGCTGAGATTTCAGGCAACTCATAGTTTTTTGGAAGCTTGGCAGGCCCTTTCCATGAAAGTGATTCTCGCCAGTCTCTGCTTAGGGCTACATCAACAGCAAACAAACCATAGAGATAGAACTTGAAACTGCTTTATTGTGTCAAGTTTCAAAGAGCTAGTACAAACCGTGTTTGATTTAGAGTTCCAAATACATGTATCCCTATAGGAGAAAACAAAGTGAAACCTCAAAATGAAACCGGTTACTGCCAACGCACGGTTTAAAATAGAAGAACGAAATTTGGCGAGCCAAGTGGGATTGGTGTACTTATCATTACCTGAAAGTTTCATCAAGATTGGGTGAAAAAGTGTGTGCTGAGATTTCAGGCAACTCGTAGTTTTTTGGAAGCTTGGCAGGCCCTTTCCATGAAAGTGATTCTCGCCAGTCTCTGCTTAGGGCTACATCAACAGCAAACAAACCATAGAAATAGAACTTGAAACTGCTTTATTGTGTCAAGTTTCAAAGAGCTAGCACAAACCGTGTTTGATTTAGAGTTCCAAATACATGTATCCCTATAGGAGAAAACAGACTGAAACCTCAAAATGAAACCGGTTACTGCCAACGAACGGTTTAACCTAGAAGAACGAAATTTGGCGAGCCAAGTGGGAATGGTGTACTGATCATTAGCTGAAAGTTTCATCAAGATTGGGTGAAAAAGTGTTTGCTGAGATTTCAGGCAACTCGTAGTTTTTTGGAAGCTTGGCAGGCCCTTTCCATGAAAGTGATTCTCGCCAGTCTCTGCTTAGGGTACATCAACAGCAAACAAACCATAGAGATAGAACTTGAAACTGCTTTATTGTGTCAAGTTTCAAAGAGCTAGCACAATCCGTGTTTGATTTAGAGTTCCAAATACATGTATCCCTATAGGAGAAAACAAAGGGAAACCTCAAAATGAAACCGGATACTGCCAACGAACGGTTTAACCTAGAAGAACGAAATTTGGCGAGCCAAGTGGGATTGGTGTACTGATCATTACCTGAAAGTTTCATCAAGATTGGGTGAAAAAGTGTGTGCTGAGATTTCAGGCAACGAACGGTTTAACCTAGAAGAACGAAATTTTGCGAGCCAATTGGGATTGGTGTACTGATCATTACCTGAGAGTTTCATCAAGATTGGGTGAAAAAGTGTGTGCTGAGATTTCAGGCAACTCGTAGTTTTTTGGAAGCTTGGCAGGCCCTTTCCATGAAAGTGATTCTCGCCAGTCTCTGCTTAGGGCTACATCAACAACAAACAAACCATAGAGATAGAACTTGAAACTGCTTTATTGTGTCAAGTTTCGAAGAGCTAACACAAACCGTGTTTGATTTAGAGTTCCAAATACATGTATCCCTATAGGAGAAAACAGAGTGAAACCTCAAAATGAAACCGGTTACTGCCAACGAACGGTTTAACCTAGAAGAACGAAATTTGGCGAGCCAAGTGGGATTGGTGTACTGACCATTACCTGAAAGTTTCATCAAGATTGGGTGAAAAAGTGTGTGCTGTGATTTCAGGCAACTCGTAGTTTTTTGGAAGCTTGGCAGGCTCTTTCCATGAAAGTGATTCTCGCCAGTCTCTGCTTAGGGCTACATCAACAGCAAACAAACCATAGAGATAGAACTTGAAACTGTTTTATTGTGTCAAGTTTCAAAGAGCTAGCACAAACCGTGTTTGATTTAGAGTTCCAAATACATGTATCCCTATAGGAGAAAACAGAGTGAAACCTCAAAATGAAACTGGTTACTGCCAACGAATGGTTTACCTAAAAGAACGTAATTTGGCGAGCCAAGTGGGATTGGTGTACTGATCATTACCTGAAAGTTTCATCAAGATTGGGTGAAAAAGTGTGTGCTGAGATTTCAGGCAACTCGTAGTTTTTTGGAAGCTTGGCAGGCCGTTTCCATGAAAGTGATTCTCGCCAGTCTCTGCTTAGTGCTACATCAACAGCAAACAAACCATAGAGACAGAACTTGAAACTGCTTTATTGTGTCAAGTTTCAAAGAGCTAGCACAAACCGTGTTTGATTTAGAGTTCCAAATACATGTATCCTTATAGGAGAAAACAGAGTGAAACCTCAAAGTGAAACCGGTTACTGCCAACGAACGGTTTAACCTAGAAGAACGAAATTTGGCGAGCCAAGTGGGATTGGTGTCCTGATCATTACCTGAAAGTTTCATCAAGATTGGGTGAAAAAGTGTGTGCTGAGATTTCAGGCAACTCGTAGTTTTTTGGAAGCTTGGCAGGCCCTTTCCATGAAAGTGATTCTCGCCAGTCTCTGCTTAGGTCTACATCAACAGCAAACAAACCATAGAGATAGAACTTGAAACTGCTTTATTGTGTCAAGTTTCATAGAGCTAGCACAAACCGTGTTTGATTTAGAGTTCCAAATACATGTATCCCTATAGGAGAAAACAGACTGAAACCTCAAAATGAAACCGGTTACTGCCAACGAACGGTTTAACCTAGAAGAACGAAATTTGGCGAGCCAAGTGGGATTGGTGTACTGATCATTACCTGAAAGTTTCATCAAGATTGGGTGAAAAAGTGTGTGCTGAGATTTCAGGCAACTCGTAGTTTTTTGGAAGCTTGGCAGGCCCTTTCCATGAAGTGATTCTCGCCAGTCTCTGCTTAGGGTACATCAACAGCGCAAACAAACCATAGAGACAGAACTTGAACTGCTTTATTTGTGTCAAGTTTCAAAGAGCTAGCACAAACCGTGTTTGATTTAGGAGTTCCAAATACATGTATCCCTATAGGAGAAAACAGAGTGAAACCTCAAAGTGAAACCGGTTACTGCCAACGACGGTTTAACCTAGAAGAACGAAATTTGGCGAGCCAAGTGGGATTGGTGTACTGATCATTACCTGAAAGTTTCATCAAGATGGGTGAAAAGTGTGTGCTGAGATTTCAGGCAACTCGTAGTTTTTTGGAAGCTTGGCAGGCCCTTTCCATGAAAGTGATTCTCGCCAGTCTCTGCTTAGGTCTACATCAACAGCAACAAACCATAGAGATAGAACTTGAAACTGCTTTATTGTGTCAAGTTTCAAAGAGCTAGCACAAACCGTGTTTGATTTAGAGTTCCAAATACATGTAATCCCTATAGGAGAAAACAGAGTGAAACCTCAAAATGTAACCGGTTACTGCCAACGAACGGTTGAACCTAGAAGAACGAAATTTGGCGAGCCAAGTGGGATTGGTGTTCTGATCATTACCTGAAAGTTTCATCAAGATTGGGTGAAAAAGTGTCTGCTGAGATTTCTGGCAACTCGTAGTTTTTGGAAGCTTGGCAGGCCCTTTCCATGAAAGTGATTCTCGCCAGTCTCTGCTTAGGGCTACATCAACAGCAAACAACCATAGAGATAGAACTTGAAACTGCTTTATTGTGTCAAGTTTCAAAAGCTAGCACAAACCGTGTTTGATTTAGAGTTCCAAATACATGTATCCCTATAGGAGATAACAGAGTGAAACCTCAAAATGAAAACCGGTTACTGCCAACGCACGGTTTAACCTAGAAGAACAAAATTTGGCGAGCCAAGTGGGATTGGTGTACTGATCATTACCTAAAGTTTCATCAGAATTGGGTGAAAAAGTGTGTGCTGAGATTTCAGGCAACTCGTAGTTTTTTGGAAGCTTGGCAGGGCCTTTCCATGAAAGTGATTCTCGCCAGTCTCTGCTTAGGGCTACATCAACAGCAAACAAACCATAGAGATAGAACTTGAAACTGCTTTATTGTGTCAAGTTTCAAAAGCTAGCACAAACCCTGTTTGATTTAGAGTTCCAAATACATGTATCCATGTAGGAGAAAACAGAGTGAAACCTCAAAATGAAACCGGTTACTGCCAACGAACGGTTTAACCTAGAAGAAGGGAAATTTGGCGAGCCAAGTGGGATTGGTGTACTGATCATTACATGAAAGTTTCATCAAGATTGGGTGCAAAAGTGTTTGCTGAGATTTCAGGCAACTCGTAGTTTTTTGGAAGCTTGGCAGGCCCTTTCCATGAAAGTGATTCTCGCCAGTCCCTGCTTAGGGCTACATCAACAGCAAACAAACCATAGAGATAGAACTTGAAACTGCTTTATTGTGTCATGTTTCAAAGAGCTAGCACAAAACCGTGTTTGATTTAGAGTTCCAAATACATGTATCCCTATAGGAGAAAACAGAGTGAAAAACTCAAAATGAAACCGGTTACTGCCAACGAACGGTTTAACCTAGAAGAACGAAATTTGGCGAGCCAAGTGGGATTGGTGTACTTATCATTACCTGAAAGTTTCATCAAGATTGGGTGAAAAAAGGGTGTGCTGAGATTTCAGGCAACTCGTAGTTTTTTGGAAGCTTGGCAGGCCCTTTCCATGAAAGTGATTCTCGCCAGTCTCTGCTTAGGTCTACATCAACAGCAAACAAACCATAGAGATAGAACTTGAAACTACTTTATTGTGTCAAGTTTCAAAGAGCTAGCACAAACCGTGTTTGATTTAGAGTTCCAAATACATGTATCCCTATAGGAGAAAACAGAGTGAAACCTCAAAGTGAAACCGGTTACTGCCAACGAACGGTTTAACCTAGAAGAACGAAATTTGGCGAGCCAAGTGGGATTGGTGTACTGATCATTACCTGAAAGTTTCATCAAGATTGGGTGAAAAAGTGTGTGCTGAGATTTCAGGCAACTCGTAGTTTTTGGAAGCTTGGCAGGCCCTTTCCATGAAAGTGATTCTCGCCAGTCTCTGCTTAGGTCTACATCAACAGCAAACAAACCATAGAGATAGAACTTGAAACTGCTTTATTGTGTCAAGTTTCAAAGAGCTAGCACAAACCGTGTTTGATTTAGAGTTCCAAATACATGTATCCCTATAGGAGAAAACAGAGTGAAACCTCAAAATGTAACCGGTTACTGCCAACGAACGGTTGAACCTAGAAGAACGAAATTTGGCGAGCCAAGTGGGATTGGTGTTCTGATCATTACATGAAAGTTTCATCAAGATTGGGTGAAAAGTGTCTGCTGAGATTTCTGGCAACTCGTAGTTTTTTGGAAGCTTGGCAGGCCCTTTTCCATGAAAGTGATTTCTCGCCAGTCTCTGCTTAGGGCTACATCAACAGCAAACAAACCATAGAGATAGAACTTGAAACTGCTTTATTGTGTCAAGTTTCAAAAAGCTAGCACAAACCGTGTTTGATTTAGAGTTCCAAATACATGTATCCCTATAGGAGATAACAGAGTGAAACCTCAAAATGAAACCGGTTACTGCCAACGCACGGTTTAACCTAGAAGAACAAAATTTGGCGAGCCAAGTGGGATTGGTGTACTGATCATTACCTAAAGTTTCATCAGATTGGGTGAAAAAGTGTGTGCTGAGATTTCAGGCAACTCGTAGTTTTTTGGAAGCTTGGCAGGGCCTTTCCATGAAAGTGATTCTCGCCAGTCTCTGCTTAGGGCTACATCAACAGCAAACAAACCATAGAGATAGAACTTGAAACTGCTTTATTGTGTCAAGTTTCAAAAAGCTAGCACAAACCCTGTTTGATTTAGAGTTCCAAATACATGTATCCATGTAGGAGAAAACAGAGTGAAACCTCAAAATGAAACCGGTTACTGCCAACGAACGGTTTAACCTAGAAGAACGAAATTTGGCGAGCCAAGTGGGATTGGTGTACTGATCATTACATGAAAGTTTCATCAAGATTGGGTGCAAAAGTGTTTGCTGAGATTTCAGGCAACTCGTATTTTTTGGAAGCTTGGCAGGCCCTTTCCATGAAAGTGATTCTCGCCAGTCTCTGCTTAGGGCTACATCAACAGCAAACAAACCATAGAGATAGAACTTGAAACTGCTTTATTGTGTCATGTTTCAAAGAGCTAGCACAAACCGTGTTTGATTTAGAGTTCCAAATACATGTATCCCTATAGGAGAAAACAGAGTGAAAACTCAAAATGAAACCGGTTACTGCCAACGAACGGTTTAACCTAGAAGAACGAAATTTGGCGAGCCAAGTGGGATTGGTGTACTTATCATTACCTGAAAGTTTCATCAAGATTGGGTGAAAAAGGGTGTGCTGAGATTTTCAGGCAACTCGTAGTTTTTTGGAAGCTTGGCAGGCCCTTTCCATGAAAGTGGATTCTCGCCAGTCTCTGCTTAGGGCTACATCAACAGCAACCAAACCATAGAGATAGAACTTGAAACTGCATTATTGTGTCAGGTTTAAAAGAGCTAGCACAAACCGTGTTTGATTTAGAGTTTCAAATACATGTATCCCTATAGGAGAAACAGAGTGAAACCTCAAAATGAAACCTGTTACTGACAACGAACGGTTTAAACTAGAAGAACGAAATTTGGCGAGCCAAGTGGGATTGGTGTACTAATCATTACCTGAAAGTTTCATCAAGATTGGGTGAAAAAGTGTGTGCTGAGATTTTCAGGCAACTCGTAGTTTTTTGGAAGCTTGGCAGGTCCTTTCCATGAAAGTCACTCTCGCCAGTCTCTGCTTACGGCTACATCAACAGCAAACAAACCATAGAGATAGTACTTGAAACTGCTTTAATTGTGTAAAGTTTCAAAGAGCTAGCACAAACCGTGTTTGATTTAAGAGTTCCAAATACATGTATCCCTATAGAAGAAAACAGAGTGAAACCTCAAAATGAAACTGGTTACTGCCAACGAACGGTTGAACCTAGCAGAAACGAAATTTGGCGAGCCAAGTGGGATTGGTGTACTGATCATTACCTGAAAGTTTCATCAAGATTGGGTGAAAAAAGGGTGTGCTGAGATTTCAGGCAACTCGAAGTTTTTTGGAAGCTTGGCAGGCCTTCCATGAAAGTGATTCTCGCCAGTCTCTGCTTAGGGCTACATCAACAGCAAACAATCCATAGAGATAGAACTTGAAAACTGCTTTATTGTGTCAAGTTTCAAAGAGCTAGGACAAACCGTGTTTGATTTAGAGTTCCAAATACATGTATCCCTATAGGAGAAAACAGAGTGAAACCTCAAAATGAAACCGTTTACTGCCAATGAACGGTTTAACCTAAAAGAACGAATTTGGCGAGCCAAGTGGGATTGGTGTACTGATCATTACCTGAAAGTTTCATCAAGATTGGGTGAAAAAGTGCTGAGATTTCAGGCAACTCGTAGTTTTTTGGAAGCTTGGCAGGCCCTTTCCATGAAAGTGATTCTCGCCAGTCTCTGCTTAGGGCTACATCAACAGCAAACAAACCATAGAGATAGAACTTGAAACTGCTTTATTGTGTCAAGTTTCAAAGAGCTAGCACAAACCGTGTTTGATTTAGAGTTCCAAATACATGTATCCCTATAGGAGAAAACAGAGTGAAACCTCAAAATGTAACCGGTTACTGCCAACGAACGGTTTAACCTAGAAGAACGAAATTTGGCGAGCCAAGTGGGATTGGTGTTCTGATCATTACATGAAAAGTTTCATCAAGATTGGGTGAAAAAGTGTCTGCTGAGATTTCTGGCAACTCGTAGTTTTTTTGGAAGCTTGACAGGCCCTTTCCATGAAAGTGATTCTCGCCAGTCTCTGCTTAGGGCTACATCAACAGCAAACAAACCATAGAGATAGAACTTGAAACTGCTTTATTGTGTCAAGTTTCAAAGAGCTAGCACAAACCGTGTTTGATTTAGAGTTCCAAATACATGTATCCCTATAGGAGAAAACAGAGTGAAACCTCAAAATGAAACCGGTTACTGCCAACGAACGGTTTAACCTAGAAGAACAAAATTTGGCGAGCCAAGTGGGATTGGTGGTACTGATCATTACCTAAAGTTTCATCAAGATTGGGTGAAAAAGTGTGTGCTGAGATTTCAGGCAACTCGTAGTTTTTTGGAAGCTTGGCAGGCCCTTTCCATGAAAGTGATTCTCGCCAGTCTCTTCTTAGTTCTACATCAACAGCAAACAAACCATAGAGATAGAACTTGAAACTGCTTTATTGTGTCAAGTTTCAAAGAGCTAGCACAAACCGTGTTTGATTTAGAGTTCCAAATACATGTATCCATATAGGAGAAAACAGAGTGAAACCTCAAAATGAAACTGGTTACTGCCAACGAACGGTTTAACCTAGAAGAACGAAATTTGGCGGAGCCAAGTGGGATTGGTGTACTGATCATTACCTGAAAGTTTCATCAAGATTGGGTGAAAAAGTGTTTGCTGAGATTTCTGGCAACTCATAGTTTTTTGGAAGCTTGGCAGGCCCTTCCCATGGAAGTGATTCTCGCCAGTCTCTGCTTAGGGCTACATCAACAGCAAACAAACCATAGAGATAGAACTTCAAACTGCTTTATTGTTTCAAGTTTCAAAGAGCTAGCACAAACCGTTTTTCATTTAGAGTTCCAAATACATGTATCCCTATAGGAGAAAACAGAGTGAAACCTCAAAATGAAACCGGTTACTGCCAAGGAACGGTTTAACCTAGAAGAACGAAATTTGGCGAGCCAAGTGGGATTGGTGTTCTGATCATTACCTGAAAGTTTCATCAAGATTGGGTGAAAAAGTGTTTGCTGAGATTTCAGGCAACTCGTAGTTTTTTGGAAGCTTGGCAGGCCCATTCCATGAAAGGGATTATCGCCAGTCTCTGCTTAGGGCTACATCAACAGCAAACAAACCATAGAGATAGAACTTGAAACTGCTTTATTGTGTCAAGTTTCAAAGAGCTAGCACAAACCGTGTTTGATTTAGAGTTCCAAATACATGTATCTCTATAGGAGAAAACAGAGTGAAACCTCAAAATGAAACCGGTTACTGCCAACGAAACCGTTTAACCTAGAAGAACGAAATTTGGCGAGCCAAGTGGGATTGGTGTACTGATCATTACCTGAAAGTTTCATCAAGATTGGGTGAAAAAGTGTGTGCTGAGATTTCAGGAAACTCGTAGTTTTTTGGAAGCTTGGCAGGCCCTTTCCATGAAAGTGATTCTCGCCAGTCTCTGCTTAGGGCTACATCAACAGCAAACAAACCATAGAGATAGGAACTTGAAAACTGCTTTATTGTGTCAAGTTCAAAGAGCTAGCACAAACCGTGTTTGATTTAGAGTTCCAAATACATGTATCCCTATAGAGAAAACAGACTGAAACCTCAAAATGAAACGGGTTACTGCCAAGGAACGGTTTAACCTAGAAGAACGAAATTTGCGAGCCAAGTGGGATTGGTGTACTGATCATTACCTGAAAGTTTCATCAATATTGGGTGAAAAAGTGTTTGCTGAGATTTCAGGCAACTCGTAGTTTTTTGGAAGCTTGGCAGGCCCTTTCCATGAAAGTGATTCTCGCCAGTCTCGCTTAGGGCTACATCAACAGCAAACAAACCATAGAGATAGAACTTGAAACTGCTTTATTGTGTTCAAGTTTCAAAGAGCTAGCACAAACCGTGTTTGATTTAGAGTTCCAAATACATGTATCCCTATAGGAAGAAACAGAGTGAAACCTCAAAATGAAACCGGTTACTGCCAACGAACGGTTTAACCTAGAAGAACGAAATTTGGCGAGCCAAGTGGGATTGGTGTACTGATCATTACCTGAAAGTTTCATCAAGATTGGGGTGAAAAAGTGTGTGCTGAGATTTCAGGCAACTCGTAGTTTTTTGGAAGCTTGGCAGGCCCCTTTCCATGAAAGTGATTCTCGCCAGTCTCTGCTTAGGGCTACATCAACAGCAAACAAACCATAGAGATAGAACTTGAAACTGTTTTATTGTGTCAAGTTTCAAAGAGATAGCACAAACCGTGTTTGATTTAGAGTTCCAAATACATGTATCCCTATAGGAGAAAACAGAGTGAAACCTCAAAATGAAACTGGTTACTGCCAACGAATGGTTTACCTAAAAGAACGTAATTTGGCGAGCCAAGTGGGATTGGTGTACTGATCATTACCCTGAAAGTTTCATCAAGATTGGGTGAAAAAGTGTGTGCTGAGATTTCAGGCAACTCGTAGTTTTTTGGAAGCTTGGCAGGCCGTTTCCATGAAAGTGATTCTCGCCAGTCTCTGCTTAGTGCTACATCAACAGCAAACAAACCATAGAGACAGAACTTGAAACTGCTTTAATTGTGTCAAGTTTCAAAGAGCTAGCACAAACCGTGTTTGATTTAGAGTTCCAAATACATGTATCCTTATAGGAGAAAACAGAGTGAAACCTCAAAGTGAAACCGGTTACTGCCAACGAACGGTTTAACCTAGAAGAACGAAATTTGGCGAGCCAAGTGGATTGGTGTACTGATCATTACCTGAAAGTTTCATCAAGATTGGGTGAAAAAGTGTGTGCTGAGATTTCAGGCAACTCGTAGTTTTTTGGAAGCTTGGCAGGCCCTTTCCATGAAAGTGATTCTCGCCAGTCTCTGCTTAGGTCTACATCAACAGCAAACAAACCATAGAGATAGAACTTGAAACTGCTTTATTGTGTCAAGTTTCAAAGAGCTAGCACAAACCGTGTTTGATTTAGAGTTCCAAATACATGTATCCCTATAGGAGAAAACAGAGTGAAACCTCAAAGTGAAACCGGTTACTGCCAACGCACGGTTTAACCTAGAAGAACAAAATTTGGCGAGCCAAGTGGGATTGGTGTACTGATCATTACCTAAAGTTTCATCAGATTGGGTGAAAAAGTGTGTGCTGAGATTTCAGGCAACTCGTAGTTTTTTGGAAACTTGGCAGGGCCTTTCCATGAAAGTGATTCTCGCCAGTCTCTGCTTAGGGCTACATCAACAGCAAACAAACCATAGACATAGAACTTGAAACTGCTTTATTGTGTCAAGTTTCAAAAAGCTAGCACAAACCCTGTTTGATTTAGAGTTCCAAATACATGTATCCATGTAGGAGAAAACAGAGTGAAACCTCAAATGAAACCGGTTACTGCCAACGAACGGTTAACCTAGAAGAACGAAATTTGGCGAGCCAAGTGGGATTGTGTACTGATCATTACATGAAAGTTTCATCAAGATTGGGTGCAAAAGTGTTTGCTGAGATTTCAGGCAACTCGTAGTTTTTTGGAAGCTTGGCAGGCCCTTTCCATGAAAGTGATTCTCGCCAGTCTCTGCTTAGGGCTACATCAACAGCAAACAAACCATAGAGATAGAACTTGAAACTGCTTTATTGTGTCATGTTTCAAAGAGCTAGCACAAACCGTGTTTGATTTAGAGTTCCAAATACATGTATCCCTATAGGAGAAAACAGAGTGAAAACTCAAAATGAAACCGGTTACTGCCAACGAACGGTTTAACCTAGAAGAACGAAATTTGGCGAGCCAAGTGGGATTGGTGTACTTATCATTACCTGAAAGTTTCATCAAGATTGGGTGAAAAAGGGTGTGCTGAGATTTCAGGCAACTCGTAGTTTTTTGGAAGCTTGGCAGGCCCTTTCCATGAAAGTGATTCTCGCCAGTCTCTGCTTAGGGCTACATCAACAGCAAGCAAACCATAAGAGATAGAACTTGAAACTGCATTATTGTGTCAGGTTTAAAAGAGCTAGCACAAACCGTGTTTGATTTAGAGTTTCAAATACATGTATCCCTATAGGAGAAAACAGAGTGAAACCTCAAAATGAAACCTGTTACTGACAACGAACGGTTTAAACTAGAAGAACGAAATTTGGCGAGCCAAGTGGGATTGGTGTACTAATCATTACCTGAAAGTTTCATCAAGATTGGGTGAAAAAGTGTGTGCTGAGATTTCAGGCAACTCATAGTTTTTGGAAGCTTGCAGGTCCTTTCCATGAAAGTCACTCTCGCCAGTCTCTGCTTACGGCTACATCAAACAGCAAACAAACCATAGAGATAGAACTTGAAACTGCTTTATTGTGTCAAGTTTCAAAGAGCTAGCACAAACCGTGTTTGATTTAGAGTTCCAATACATGTATCCCCTATAGAAGAAAACAGAGTGAAACCTCAAATGAAACCGGTTACTGCCAACGAACGGTTGAACCTAGCAGAACGAAATTTGGCGAGCCAAGTGGGATTGGTGTACTGATCATTACCTGAAAGTTTCATCAAGATTGGGTGAAAAAGGGTGTGCTGAGATTTCAGGCAACTCGAAGTTTTTTGAAGCTTGGCAGGCCCTTTCCATGAAAGTGATTCTCGCCAGTCTCTGCTTAGGGCTACATCAACAGCAAACAATCCATAGAGATAGAACTTGAAACTGCTTTATTGTGTCAAGTTTCAAAGAGCTAGCACAAAACCGTGTTTGATTTAGAGTTCCAAATACATGTATCCCTATAGGGAGAAAACAGAGTGAAACCTCAAAATGAAACCGTTACTGCCAATGAACGGTTTAACCTAAAAGAACGAAATTTGGCGAGCCAAGTGGGATTGGTGTACTGATCATTACCTGAAAGTTTCATCAAGATTGGGTGAAAAAGTGCTGAGATTTCAGGCAACTCGTAGTTTTTTGGAAGCTTGGCAGGCCCTTTCCATGAAAGTAATTCTCGCCAGTCTCTGCTTAGGGCTACATCAACAGCAAACAAACCATAGAGATAGAACTTGAAACTGCTTTATTGTGTCAAGTTTCAAAGAGCTAGCACAAACCGTGTTTGATTTAGAGTTCCAAATACATGTATCCCTATAGGAGAAAACAGAGTGAAACCTCAAAATGTAACCGGTTACTGCCAACGAACGGTTTAACCTAGAAGAACGAAATTTGGCGAGCAAGTGGGATTGGTGTTTCTGATCATTACATGAAAGTTTCATCAAGATTGGGTGAAAAAGTGTCTGCTGAGATTTCTGGCAACTCGTAGTTTTTTTGGAAGCTTGACAGGCCCTTTCCATGAAAGTGATTCTCTGCCAGTCTCTGCTTAGGGCTACATCAACAGCAAACAAACCATAGAGATAGAACTTGAAACTGCTTTATTGTGTCAAGTTTCAAAGAGCTAGCACAAACCGTGTTTGATTTAGAGTTCCAAATACATGTATCCCTATAGGAGAAACAGAGTGAAACCTCAAAATGAAACCGGTTACTGCCAACGAACGGTTTAACCTAGAAGAACAAAATTTGGCGAGCCAAGTGGGATGGTGTACTGATCATTACCTAAAGTTTCATCAAGATTGGGTGAAAAAGTGTGTGCTGAGATTTCAGGCAACTCGTAGTTTTTTGGAAGCTTGGCAGGCCCTTTCCATGAAAGTGATTCTCGCCAGTCTCTTCTTAGTTCAACATCAACAGCAAACAAACCATAGAGATAGAACTTGAAACTGCTTTATTGTGTCAAGTTTCAAAGAGCTAGCACAAACCGTGTTTGATTTAGAGTTCCAAATACATGTATCCATATAGGAGAAAACAGAGTGAAACCTCAAAATGAAACTGGTTACTGCCAACGAACGGTTAACCTAGAAGAACGAAATTTGGCGAGCCAAGTGGGATTGGTGTACTGATCATTACCTGAAAGTTTCATCAAGATTGGGTGAAAAAGTGTTTGCTGAGATTCTGGCAACTCATAGTTTTTTGGAAGCTTGGCAGGCCCTTCCCATGGAAGTGATTCTCGCCAGTCTCTGCTTAGGGCTACATCAACAGCAAACAAACCATAGAGATAGAACTTCAAACTGCTTTATTGTTTCAAGTTTCAAAGAGCTAGCACAAACCGTTTTTTCATTTAGAGTTCCAAATACATGTATCCCTATAGGAGAAAACAGAGTGAAACCTCAAAATGAAACCGGTTACTGCCAAGGAACGTTTAACCTAGAAGAACGAAATTTGGCGAGTCAAGTGGGATTGGTGTTCTGATCATTACCTGAAAGTTTCATCAAGATTGGGTGAAAAAGTGTTTGCTGAGATTTCAGGCAACTTGTAGTTTTTGGAAGCTTGGCAGGCCCATTCCATGAAAGGATTATCGCCAGTCTCTGCTTAGGGCTACATCAACAGCAAACAAACCATAGAGATAGAACTTGAAACTGCTTTATTGTGTCAAGTTTCAAAGAGCTAGCACAAACCGTGTTTGATTTAGAGTTCCAAATACATGTATCTCTATAGGAGAAAACAGAGTGAAACCTCAAAATGAAACCGGTTACTGCCAACGAACCGTTTAACCTAGAAGAACGAAAATTTGGCGAGCCAAGTGGGATTGGTGTACTGATCATTACCTGAAAGTTTCATCAAGATTGGGTGAAAAAGTGTGTGCTGAAATTTCAGGCAACTCGTAGTTTTTGGAAGCTTGGCAGGCCCTTTTCCATGAAAGTGATTCTCGCCAGTCTCTGCTTAGGGCTACATCAACAGCAAACAAACCATAGAGATAGAACTTGAAACTGCTTTTATTGTGTCAAGTTTCAAAGAGCTAGCACAAACCGTGTTTGATTTAGAGTTCCAAATACATGTAATCCCTATAGGAGAAAACAGAGTGAAACCTCAAAATGAAACCGGTTACTGCCAACGAACGGTTTAACCTAGAAGAACGAATTTGGCGAGCCAAGTGGGATTGGTGTACTGATCATTACCTGAAAGTTTCCATCAAGATTGGGTGAAAAAGTGTGTGCTGAGATTTCAGGCAACTCGTAGTTTTTTGGAAGCTTGGCAGGCCCTTTCCATGAAAGTGATTCTCGCCAGTCTCTGCTTAGGCTACATCAACAGCAAACAAACCATAGAGATAGAACTTGAAACTGCTTTGTTGTGTCAAGTTTCAAAGAGCTAGCACAAACCGTGTTTGATTTTAGAGTTCCAAATACATGTATCCCTATAGAAGAAAACAGAGTGAAAACTCAAAATGAAACCGGTTACTGCCAACGAACGGTTGAACCTAGAAGAATGAAATTTGGCGAGCCAAGTGGGATTGGTGTTCTGATCATTACATGAAAGTTTCATCAAGATTGGTGAAAAAGTGTCTGCTGAGATTTCTGGCAACTCGTAGTTTTTTGGAAGCTTGGCAGGCCCTTTCCATGAAAGTGATTCTCGCCAGTCCTCTGCTTAGGGCTACATCAACAGCCAAACAAACCATAGAGATAGAACTTGAAACTGCTTTATTGTGTCAAGTTTCAAAGAGCTAGCACAAACCGTGTTTGATTTAGAGTTCCAAATACAATGTATCCCTATAGGAGATAACAGAGTGAAACCTGAAAATGAAACCGGTTACTGCCAACGAACGGTTTAACCTAGCAGAACGAAATTTGTCGAGCCAAGTGGGATTGGTGTACTGATCATTACCTAAAGGTTCATCAAGATTGGGTGAAAAAGTGTGTGCTGATATTTCAGGCAACTCGTAGTTTTTGGAAGCTTGGCAGGCCCTTTCCATGAAAGTGATTCTCGCCAGTCTCTTCTTAGTTCTACATCAACAGCAAAACAAACCATAGAGATAGAACTTGAAACTGCTTTATTGTGTCAAGTTTCAAAGAGCTAGCACAAAACCGTGTTGATTTAGAGTTCAAATACATGTATCCATATAGGAGAAAACAGAGTGAAACCTCAAAATGAAACCGGTTACTGCCAACGAACGGTTTAACCTAGAAGAAAGAAATTTGGCGAGCCAAGTGGGATTGGTGTACTGATCATTACCTGAAAGTTTCATCAAGATTGGGTGAAAAAGTGTTTGCTGAGATTTCTGGCAACTCATAGTTTTTTGGAAGCTTGGCAGGCCCTTCCCATGGAAGTGATTCTCGCCAGTCTCTGCTTAGGGCTACATCAACAGCAAACAAACCATAGAGATAGAACTTCAAACTGCTTTATTGTTTCAAGTTTCAAAGAGCTAGCACAAACCGTGTTTCATTTTAGAGTTCCAAATACATGTATCCCTATAGGAGAAAACAGAGTGAAACCTCAAAATGAAACCGGTTACTGCCAAGGAACGGTTTAACCTAGAAGAACGAAATTTGGCGAGCCAAGTGGGATTGGTGTACTGATCATTACCTGAAAGTTTCATCAAGATTGGGTGAAAAAGTGTTTGGCTGAGATTTCAGGCAACTCGTAGTTTTTTGGAAGCTTGGCAGGTTCTTTCCATGAAAGTCACTCTCGCCAGTCTCTGCTTAGGGCTACATCAACAGCAAACAAACCATAGAGATAGAAACTTGAAACTGCTTTATTGTGTCAAGTTTCAAAGAGCTAGCACAAACCGTGTTTGATTTAGAGTTCCAAATACATGTATCCCTATAGGAGAAAACAGAGTGAAACCTCAAAATGAAAACCGGTTACTGCCAAGGAACGGTTTAACCTAGAAGAACGAAATTTGGCGAGCCAAGTGGGATTGGTGTACTGATCATTACATGAAAGTTTCATCAAGATTGGGTGAAAAAGTGTTTGCTGAGATTTCAGGCAACTCGTAGTTTTTTGGAAGCTTGGCAGGCCCTTTCCATGAAAGTGAATCTCGACAGTCTCTGCTTAGGGCTACATCAACAGCAAACAAACCATAGAGATAGAACTTGAAACTGCTTATTGTGTCAAGTTTCAAAGAGCTAGCACAAACCGTGTTTGATTTAGAGTTCCAAATACATGTATCCCTATAGGAGAAAACAGAGTGAAAACTCAAATGAAAACCGGTTACTGCCAACGAACGGTTTAACCTAGAGAACGAAATTTGGCGAGCCAAGTGGGATTGGTGTACTTATCATTACCTGAAAGTTTCATCAAGATTGGGTGAAAAAGTGTGTGCTGAGATTTCAGGCAACTCGTAGTTTTTTGGAAGCTTGGCAGGCCCTTTCCATGAAAGTGATTCTCGCCAGTCTCTGCTTAGGGCTACATCAACAGCAAGCAAACCATAGAGATAGAACTTGAAACTGCATTATTGTGTCAGGTTTAAAAGAGCTAGCACAAACCGTGTTTGATTTAGAGTTCCAAATTACATGTATCCCTATAGGAGAAAACAGAGTCAAACCTCAAAATGAAACCGGTTACTGCCAACGAACGGTTGAACCTAGCAGAACGAAATTTGGCGAGCCAAGTGGGATTGGTGTACTGATCATTACCTGAAAGTTTCATCAAGATTGGGTGAAAAAGGGTCTGCTGAGATTTCAGGCAACTCGAAGTTTTTTGGAAGCTTGGCAGGCCCTTTCCATGAAAGTGATTCTCGCCAGTCTCTGCTTAGGGCTACATCAACAGCAAACAATCCATAGAGATAGAACTTGAAACTGCTTTATTGTGTCAAGTTTCAAAGAGCTAGCACAAACCGTGTTTGATTTAGAGTTCCAAATACATGTATCCCTATAGGAGAAAACAGAGTGAAACCTCAAAATGAAACCGTTTACTGCCAATGAACGGTTTAACCTAGAAGAACGAAATTTGGTGAGCCAAGTGGATTGGTGTACTGATCATTACCTGAAAGTTTCATCAAGATTGGGTGAAAAAGTGCTGAGATTTCAGGCAACTCGTAGTTTTTTGGAAGCTTGGCAGGCCCTTTCCATGAAAGTGATTCTCGCCAGTCTCTGCTTAGGGCTACATCAACAGCAAACAAACCATAGAGATAGAACTTGAAACTGCTTTATTGTGTCAAGTTTCAAAGAGCTAGCACAAACCCGTGTTTGATTTAGAGTTCCAAATACATGTATCCCTATAGGAGAAAACAGAGTGAAACCTCAAAATGTAACCGGTTACTGCCAACGAACGGTTTAACCTAGAAGAACGAAATTTGGCGAGCCAAGTGGGATTGGTGTTCTGATCATTACATGAAAGTTTCATCAAGATTGGGTGAAAAGTGTCTGCTGAGATTTCTGGCAACTCGTAGTTTTTTGGAAGCTTGACAGGCCCTTTCCATGAAAGTGATTCTCGCCAGTCTCTGCTTAGGGCTACATCAACAGCAAACAAACCATAGAGATAGAACTTGAAACTGCTTTATTGTGTCAAGTTTCAAAGAGCTAGCACAAAACCGTGTTTGATTTAGAGTTCCAAATACATGTATCCCTATAGGAGAAAACAGAGTGGAAACCTCAAAATGAAACCGGTTACTGCCAACGAACGGTTTAACCTAGAAGAACAAAATTTGGCGAGCCAAGTGGGATTGGTGTACTGATCATTACACTAAAGTTTCATCAAGATTGGGTGAAAAAGTGTGTGCTGAGATTTCAGGCAACTCGTAGTTTTTTGGAAGCTTGGCAGGCCCTTTCCATGAAAGTGATTCTCACCAGTCTCTTCTTAGTTCTACATCAACAGCAAACAAACCATAGAGATAGAACTTGAAACTGCTTTATTGTGTCAAGTTTCAAAGAGCTAGCACAAACCGTGTTTGATTTAGAGTTCCAAATACATGTATCCCTATAGGAGAAAACAGAGTGAAACCTCAAAATGAAACCGGTTACTGCCAACGAACGGTTTTAACCTAGAAGAACGAAATTTGGCGAGCCAAGTGGGATTGGTGTACTGATCATTACCTGAAAGTTTCATCAAGATTGGGTGAAAAAGTGTGTGCTGATATTTCAGGCAACTCGTAGTTTTTTTGGAAGCTTGGCAGGCCCTTTCCATGAAAGTGCTTCTCGCCAGTCTCTGCTTAGGGCTACATCAACAGCAAACAAACCATAGAGATAGAACTTGAAACTGCTTTGTTGTGTCAAGTTTCAAAGAGCTAGCACAACCGTGTTTTGATTTAGAGTTTCCAAATACATGTATCCCTATAGAAGAAAACAGAGTGAAACTCAAAATGAAACCGGTTACTGCCAACGAACGGTTGAACCTAGAAGAACGAAATTTGGCGAGCCAAGTGGGGATTGGTGGTTCTGATCATTACATGAAAGTTTCATCAAGATTGGGTGAAAAAGTGTCTGCTGAGATTTCTGGCAACTCGTAGTTTTTTGGAAGCTTGGCAGGCCCTTTCCATGAAAGTGATTCTCGCCAGTCTCTGCTTAGGGCTACATCACAGCAAACAAACCATAGAGATAGAACTTGAAACTGCTTTATTGTGTCAAGTTTCAAAGAGCTAGCACAAACCGTGTGTTTGATTTAGAGTTCCAAATACATGTATCCCTATAGGGGATAACAGAGTGAAACCTCAAAATGAAACCGGTTACTGCCAACGAACGGTTTAACCTAGCAGAACGAAATTTGGCGAGCCAAGTGGGATTGGTGTACTGATCATTACCTAAAGGTTCATCAAGATTGGGTGAAAAAGTGTGTGCTGAGATTTCAGGCAACTCGTAGTTTTTGGAAGCTTGGCAGGCCCTTTCCATGAAAGTGATTCTCGCCAGTCTCTTCTTAGTTCTACATCAACAGCAAACAAACCATAGAGATAGAACTTGAAACTGCTTTATTGTGTCAAGTTTCAAAGAGCTAGCAGAAACCGTGTTTGATTTAGAGTTCCAAATACATGTATCCATATAGGAGAAAAACAGAGTGAAACCTCAAAATGAAACCGGTTACTGCCAACGAAGGGTTTAACCTAGAAGAACGAAATTTGGCGAGCCAAGTGGGATTGGTGTACTGATCATTACCTGAAAGTTTCATCAAGATTGGGTGAAAAAGTGTTTGCTGAGAATTTCTGGCAACTCATAGTTTTTTTGGAAGCTTGGCAGGCCCTTCCCATGGAAGTGATTCTCGCCAGTCTCTGCTTAGGGCTACATCAACAGCAAACAAACCATAGAGATAGAACTTCAAACTGCTTTATTGTTTCAAGTTTCAAAGAGCTAGCACAAACCGTGTTTCATTTAGAGTTCCAAATACATGTATCCCTATAGGAGAAAACAGAGTGAACCTCAAAATGAAACCGGTTACTGCCAAGGAACGGTTTAACCTAGAAGAACGAAATTTGGCGAGCCAAGTGGGATTGGTGTACTGATCATTACCTGAAAGTTTCATCAAGATTGGGTGAAAAAGTGTTTGCTGAGATTTCAGGCAACTCGTAGTTTTTTGGAAGCTTGGCAGGTTCTTTCCATGAAGTCACTCTCGCCAGTCTCTGCTTAGGGGCTACATCAACAGCAAACAAACCATAGAGATAGAACTTGAAACTGCTTTATTGTGTCAAGTTTCAAAGAGCTAGCACAAACCGTGTTGATTTAGAGTTCCAAATACATGTATCCCTATAGGAGAAAACAGAGTGAAACCTCAAAATGAAACCGGTTACTGCCAAGGAACGGTTTAACCTAGAAGAACGAAATTTGGCGAGCCAAGTGGGATTGGTGTACAGATCATTACATGAAAGTTTCATCAAGATTGGGTGAAAAAGTGTTTGCTGAGATTTCAGGCAACTCGTAGTTTTTTGGAAGCTTGGCAGGCCCTTTCCATGAAAGTGATTCTCGACAGTCTCTGCTTAGGGCTACATCAACAGCAAACAAACCATAGAGATAGAACTTGAAACTGCTTTATTGTGTCATGTTTCAAAGAGCTAGCACAAACCGTGTTTGATTTAGAGTTCCAAATACATGTATCCCTATAGGAGAAAACAGAGTGAAAACTCAAAATGAAACCGGTTACTGCCAACGAACGGTTTAACCTAGAAGAACGAAATTTGGCGAGCCAAGTGGGATTGGTGTACTTATCATTACCTGAAAGTTTCATCAAGATTGGGTGAAAAAGGGTGTGCTGAGATTTCAGGCAACTCGTAGTTTTTTGGAAGCTTGGCAGGCCCTTTCCATGAAAGTGATTCTCGCCAGTCTCTGCTTAGGGCTACATCAACAGCAAGCAAACCATAGAGATAGAACTTGAAACTGCATTATTGTGTCAGGTTTAAAAGAGCTAGCACAAACCGTGTTTGATTTAGAGTTTCAAATACATGTATCCCTATAGGAGAAAACAGAGTCAAACCTCAAAATGAAACCTGTTACTGCCAACGAACGGTTTAAACTAGAAGAACGAAATTTGGCGAGCCAAGTGGGATTGGTGTACTGATCATTACCTGAAAGTTTCATCAAGATTGGGTGA
Source organism: Ictidomys tridecemlineatus (assembly GCF_052094955.1). Lineage (NCBI taxonomy): Eukaryota > Metazoa > Chordata > Mammalia > Rodentia > Sciuridae > Ictidomys > Ictidomys tridecemlineatus. The sequence goes on from NW_027523224.1 coordinate 36,738, forward strand.
AAAAGTGTGTGCTGAGATTTCAGGCAACTCATAGTTTTTTGGAAGCTTGGCAGGTCCTTTCCATGAAAGTCACTCTCGCCAGTCTCTGCTTAGGGCTACAAAAACAGCAAACAAACCATAGAGATAGAACTTGAAACTGCTTTATTGTGTCAAGTTTCAAAGAGCTAGCACAAACCGTGTTTGATTTAGAGTTCCAAATACATGTATCCCTATAGGAGAAAACAGAGTGAAACCACAAAATGAAACCGGTTACTGCCAACGAACGGTTGAACCTAGCAGAACGAAATTTGGCGAGCCAAGTGGGATTGGTGTACTGATCATTACCTGAAAGTTTCATCAAGATTGGGTGAAAAAGATTTCAGGCAACTCGAAGTTTTTTGGAAGCTTGGCAGGCCCTTTCCATGAAAGTGATTCTCGCCAGTCTCTGCTTAGGGCTACATCAACAGCAAACAATCCATAGAGATAGAACTTGAAACTGCTTTATTGTGTCAAGTTTCAAAGAGCTAGCACAAACCGTGTTTGATTTAGAGTTCCAAATACATGTATCCCTATAGGAGAAAACAGAGTGAAACCTCAAAATGAAACCGTTTACTGCCAATGAACGGTTTAACCTAGAAGAACGAAATTTGGCGAGCCAAGTGGGATTGGTGTACTGATCATTACCTGAAAGTTTCATCAAGATTGGGTGAAAAAGTGCTGAGATTTAGGGAACTCGTAGTTTTTTGGAAGCTTGGCAGGCCCTTTCCATGAAAGTGATTCTCGCCAGTCTCTGCTTAGGGCTACATCAACAGCAAACAAACCATAGAGATAGAACTTGAAACTGCTTTATTGTGTCAAGTTTCAAAGAGCTAGCACAAACCGTGTTTGATTTAGAGTTCCAAATACATGTATCCCTATAGGAGAAAACAGAGTGAAACCTCAAAATGTAACCGGTTACTGCCAACGAACGGTTTAACCTAGAAGAACAAAATTTGGCGAGCCAAGTGGGATTGGTGTTCTGATCATTACATGAAAGTTTCATCAAGATTGGGTGAAAAAGTGTCTGCTGAGATTTCTGGCAACTCGTAGTTTTTTGGAAGCTTGACAGGCCCTTTCCATGAAAGTGATTCTCGCCAGTCTCTGCTTAGGGCTACATCAACAGCAAACAAACCATAGAGATAGAACTTGAAACTGCTTTATTGTGTCAAGTTTCAAAGAGCTAGCACAAACCGTGTTTGATTTAGAGTTCCAAATACATGTATCCCTATAGGAGAAAACAGAGTGAAACCTCAAAATGAAACCGGTTACTGCCAACGAACGGTTTAACCTAGAAGAACGAAATTTGGCGAGCCAAGTGGGATTGGTGTACTGATCATTACCTGAAAGTTTCATAAAGATTGGGTGAAAAAGTGTTTGCTGAGATTTCAGGCAACTCGTAGTTTTTTGGAAGCTTGGCAGGCCCTTTCCATGAAAGTGATTCTCGCCAGTCTCTGCTAAGGGCTACATCAACAGCAAACAAACCATAGAGATAGAACTTGAAACTGCTTTATTGTGTCAAGTTTCAAAGAGCTTGCACAAACCGTGTTTGATTTAGAGTTCCAAATACATGTATCCCTATAGGAGAAAACAGAGTGAAACCTCAAAATGAAACCGGTTACTGCCAAGGAACGGTTTAACCTAGAAGAACGAAATTTGGCGAGCCAAGTGGGATTGGTGTACTGATCATTACCTGAAAAGTTTCATCAAGATTGGGTGAAAAAGTGTTTGCTGAGATTTCTGGCAACTCATAGTTTGTTGGAAGCTTGGCAGGCCCTTTCTATGGAAGTGATTCTCGCCAGTCTCTGCTTAGGGCTACATAACAGCAAACAAACCATAGAGATAGAACTTCAAACTGCTTTATTGTTTCAAGTTTCAAAGAGCTAGCACAAACCGTGTTTGATTTAGAGTTCCAAATACATGTATCCCTATAGGAGAAAACAGAGTGAAACCTCAAAATGAAACCGGTTACTGCCAAGGAACGGTTTAACCTAGAAGAACGAAATTTGGCAAGCCAAGTGGGATTGGTGTACTGATCATTACCTGAAAGTTTCATCAAGATTGGGTGAAAAAGTGTGTGCTGAGATTTCAGGCAACTCGTAGTTTTTTGGAAGCTTGGCAGGCCCTTTCCATGAAAGTGATTCTCGCCAGTCTTTGCTTAGTGCTACATCAACAGCAAACAAACCATAGAGATAGAACTTGAAACTGCTTTATTGTGTCAAGTTTCAAAGAGCTAGCACAAACCGTGTTTGATTTAAAGTTCCAAATACATGTATCCCTATAGGAGAAAACAGAGTGAAACCTCAAAATGAAACCGGTTACTGCCAACGAACGGTTTAACCTAGAAGAACGAAATTTGGCGAGCCAAGTGGATTGGTGTACTGATCATTACCTGAAAGTTTCATCAAGATTGGGTGAAAAAGTGTGTGCTGAGATTTCAGGCAACTCGTATTTTTTTGGAAGCTTGGCAGGTTCTTTCCATGAAAGTCACTCTCGCCAGTCTATGCTTAGGGCTACATCAACAGCAAACAAACCATAGAGATAGAACTTGAAACTGCTTTATTGTGTCAAGTTTCAAAGAGCTAGCACAAACCGTGTTTGATTTAGAGTTCCAAATACATGTATCCCTATAGGAGAAAACAGAGTGAAACCTCAAAATGAAACCGGTTACCGCCAACGAACGGTTTAACCTAGCAGAACGAAATTTGGCGAGCCAAGTGGGATTGGTGTACTGATCATTACCTGAAAGTTTCATCAAGATTGGGTGAAAAAGTGTGTGCTGAGATTTCAGGCAAATCGTAGTTTTTTGGAAGCTTGGCAGGCCCTTTCCATGAAAGTGATTCTCGCCAGTCTCTGCTTAGGGCTACATCAACAGCAAACAAACCATAGAGATAGAACTTGAAACTGCTTTATTGTGTCAAGTTTCAAAGAGCTAGCACAAACAGTGTTTGATTTAGAGTTCCAAATACATGTATCCCTATAGGAGAAAACAGAGTGAAACCTCAAAAGGAAACCGGTTACTGCCAAGGAATGGTTTAACCTAGAAGAACAAAATTTGGCGAGCCAAGTGGGATTGGTGTGCTGATCATTACCTGAAAGTTTCATGAAGATTGGGTGAAAAAGTGTTTGCTGAGATTTCAGGCAACTCGTAGTTTTTTGGAAGCTTGGCAGGCCCTTTCCATGAAAGGGATTCTCGCCAGTCTCTGCTTAGGGCTACATCAACAGCAAACAAACCATAGAGATAGAACTTGAAACTGCTTTATTGTGTCAAGTTTCAAAGAGCTAGCACAAACCGTGTTTGATTTAGAGTTCCAAATACATGTATCCCTATAGGAGAAAACAGAGTGAAACCTCAAAATGAAACCGGTTACTGCCAACGAACGGTTTAACCTAGAAGAACGAAATTTGGCGAGCCAAGTGGGATTGGTGTTCTGATCATTACATGAAAGTTTCATCAAGATTGGGTGAAAAAGTGTCTGCTGAGATTTCTGGCAACTCGTAGTTTTTTGGAAGCTTGGCAGGCCCTTTCCATGAAAGTGATTCTCGCCAGTCTCTGCTTAGGGCTACATCAACAGCAAACAAACCATAGAGATAGAACTTGAAACTGCTTTATTGTGTCAAGTTTCAAGAGCTAGCACAAACCGTGTTTGATTTAGAGTTCCAAATACATGTATCCCTATAGGAGATAACAGAGTGAAACCTCAAAATGAAACCGGTTACTGCCAACGAACGGTTTAACCTAGAAGAACGAAATTTGGCGAGCCAAGTGGGATTGGTGTACTGATCATTACCTAAAGGTTCATCAAGATTGGGTGAAAAAGTGTGTGCTGAGATTTCAGGCAACTCGTAGTTTTTTGGAAGCTTGGCAGGCCCTTTCCATGAAAGTGATTCTCGCCAGTCTCTTCTTAGTTCTACATCAAGCAAACAAACCATAGAGATAGAACTTGAAACTGCTTTATTGTGTCAAGTTTCAAAGAGCTAGCACAAACCGTGTTTGATTTAGAGTTCCAAATACATGTATCCATATAGGAGAAAACAGAGTGAAACCTCAAAATGAAACCGGTTACTGCCAACGAACGGTTTAACCTAGAAGAACGAAATTTGGCGAGCCAAGTGGGATTGGTGTACTGATCATTACCTGAAAGTTTCATCAAGATTGGGTGAAAAAGTGTTTGCTGAGATTTCTGGCAACTCATAGTTTTTTGGATGCTTGGCAGGCCCTTCCCATGGAAGTGATTCTCGCCAGTCTCTGCTTAGGGCTACATCAACAGCAAACAAACCATAGAGATAGAACTTCAAACTGCTTTATTGTTTCAAGTTTCAAAGAGCTAGCACAAACCGTGTTTCATTTAGAGTTCCAAATACATGTATCCCTATAGGAGAAAACAGAGTGAAACCTCAAAATGAAACCGGTTACTGCCAAGGAACGGTTTAACCTAGAAGAACGAAATTTGGCGAGCCAAGTGGGATTGGTGTACTGATCATTACCTGAAAGTTTCATCAAGATTGGGTGAAAAAGTGTTTGCTGAGATTTCAGGCAACTCGTAGTTTTTTGGAAGCTTGGCAGGTTCTTTCCATGAAAGTCACTCTCGCCAGTCTCTGCTTAGGGCTACATCAACAGCAAACAAACCATAGAGATAGAACTTGAAACTGCTTTATTGTGTCAAGTTTCAAAGAGCTAGCACAAACCGTGTTTGATTTAGAGTTCCAAATACATGTATCCCTATAGGAGAAAACAGAGTGAAACCTCAAAATGAAACCGGTTACTGCCAAGGAACGGTTTAACCTAGAAGAACGAAATTTGGCGAGCCAAGTGGGATTGGTGTACTGATCATTACATGAAAGTTTCATCAAGATTGGGTGAAAAAGTGTTTGCTGAGATTTCAGGCAACTCGTAGTTTTTTGGAAGCTTGGCAGGCCCTTTCCATGAAAGTGATTCTCGCCAGTCTCTGCTTAGGGCTACATCAACAGCAAACAAACCATAGAGATAGAACTTGAAACTGCTTTATTGTGTCAAGTTTCAAAGAGCTAGCACAAACCGTGTTTGATTTAGAGTTCCAAATACATGTATCCCTATAGAGAAAACAGAGTGAAAACTCAAAATGAAACCGGTTACTGCCAACGAACGGTTTAACCTAGAAGAACGAAATTTGGCGAGCCAAGTGGGATTGGTGTACTTATCATTACCTGAAAGTTTCATCAAGATTGGGTGAAAAAGGGTGTGCTGAGATTTCAGGCAACTCGTAGTTTTTTGGAAGCTTGGCAGGCCCTTTCCATGAAAGTGATTCTCGCCAGTCTCTGCTTAGGGCTACATCAACAGCAAGCAAACCATAGAGATAGAACTTGAAACTGCATTATTGTGTCAGGTTTAAAAGAGCTAGCACAAACCGTGTTTGATTTAGAGTTTCCAAATACATGTATCCCTATAGGAGAAAACAGAGTCAAACCTCAAAATGAAACCTGTTACTGCCAACGAACGGTTTAAACTAGAAGAACGAAATTTGGCGAGCCAAGTGGGATTGGTGTACTGATCATTACCCTGAAAGTTTCATCAAGATTGGGTGAAAAAGTGTGTGCTGAGATTTCAGGAAACTCGTAGTTTTTGGAAGTTTGGCAGGCCCTTTCCATGAAAGTGATTCTCGCCAGTCTCTGCTTAGGGCTACATCAACAGCAAACAAACCATAGAGATAGAACTTGAAACTGCTTTATTGTGTCAAGTTTCAAAGAGCTAGCACAAACCGTGTTTGATTCAGAGTTCCAAATACATGTATCCCTATTGGAGAAAACAGAGTGAAAACTCAAAATGAAACCGGTTACTGCCAACGAACGGTTTAACCTAGAAGAACGAAATTTGGCGAGCCAAGTGGGATTGGTGTACTTATCATTACCTGAAAGTTTCATGAAGATTGGGTGAAAAAGGGTGTGCTGAGATTTCAGGCAACTCGTAGTTTTTTAGAAGCTTGGCAGGCCCTTTCCATGAAAGTGATTCTCGCCAGTCTCTGCTTAGGGCTACATCAACAGCAAACAAACCATAGAGATAGAACTTGAAACTGCTTTATTGTGTCAAGTTTCAAAGAGCTAGCACAAACCGTGTTTGATTTAGAGTTCCAAATACATGTATCCCTATAGGAGAAAACAGAGTGAAAACTCAAAATGAAACCGGTTACTGCCAATGAACGGTTTAACCTAGAAGAACGAAATTTGGTGAGCCAAGTGGGATTGGTGTACTGATCATTACCTGAAAGTTTCATCAAGATTGGGTGAAAAAGGGTGTGCTGAGATTTCAGGCAACTCGAAGTTTTTTGGAAGCTTGGCAGGTAGTTTCCATGAAAGTGATTCTCGCCAGTCTCTGCTTAGGGCTACATCAACAGCAAACAAAACCATAGAGATAGAACTTGAAACTGCTTTATTGTGTCAAGTTTCAAAGAGCTAGCACAAACCGTGTTTGATTTAGAGTTCCAAATACATGTATCCCTATAGGAGAAAACAGAGTGAAACTCAAAATGAAACCGGTTACTGCCAATGAACGGTTTAACCTAGAAGAACGAAATTTGGAGAGCCAAGTGGGATTGGTGTACTGATCATTACCTGAAAGTTTCATAAAGATTGGGTGAAAAAGTGTTTGCTGAGATTTTCAGGCAACTCGTAGTTTTTTGGAAGCTTGGCAGGCCCTTTCCATGAAAGTGATTCTCGCCAGTCTCTGCTAAGGGCTACATCAACAGCAAACAAACCATAGAGATAGAACTTGAAACTGCTTTATTGTGTCAAGTTTCAAAGAGCTTGCACAAACCGTGTTTGATTTAGAGTTCCAAATACATGTATCCCTATAGGAGAAAACAGAGTGAAACCTCAAAATGAAACCGGTTACTGCCAAGGAACGGTTTAACCTAGAAGAACAAAATTTGGCGAGCCAAGTGGGATTGGTGTACTGATCATTACCTGAAAGTTTCATCAAGATTGGGTGAAAAAGTGTGTGCTGAGATTTCAGGCAACTCGTATTTTTTTGGAAGCTTGGCAGGTTCTTTCCATGAAAGTCACTCTCGCCAGTCTATGCTTAGGGCTACATCAACAGCAAACAAACCATAGAGATAGAACTTGAAACTGCTTTATTGTGTCAAGTTTCAAAGAGCTAGCACAAACCGTGTTTGATTTAGAGTTCCAAATACATGTATCCCTATAGGAGAAAACAGAGTGAAACCTCAAAATGAAACCGGTTACCGCCAACGAACGGTTTAACCTAGCAGAACGAAATTTGGCGAGCCAAGTGGGATTGGTGTACTGATCATTACCTGAAAGTTTCATCAAGATTGGGTGAAAAAGTGTGTGCTGAGATTTCAGGCAAATCGTAGTTTTTTGGAAGCTTGGCAGGCCCTTTCCATGAAAGTGATTCTCGCCAGTCTCTGCTTTGGGCTACATCAACAGCAAACAAACCATAGAGATAGAACTTGAAACTGCTTTATTGTGTCAAGTTTCAAAGAGCTAGCACAAACAGTGTTTGATTTAGAGTTCCAAATACATGTATCCCTATAGGAGAAAACAGAGTGAAACCTCAAAAGGAAACCGGTTACTGCCAAGGAATGGTTTAACCTAGAAGAACAAAAATTTGGCGAGCCAAGTGGGATTGGTGTGCTGATCATTACCTGAAAGTTTCATGAAGATTGGGTGAAAAAGTGTTTGCTGAGATTTCAGGCAACTCGTAGTTTTTTGGAAGCTTGGCAGGCCCTTTCCATGAAAGGGATTCTCGCCAGTCTCTGCTTAGGGCTACATCAACAGCAAACAAACCATAGAGATAGAACTTGAAACTGCTTTATTGTGTCAAGTTTCAAAGAGCTAGCACAAACCGTGTTTGATTTAGAGTTCCAAATACATGTATCCCTATAGGAGAAAACAGAGTGAAACCTCAAAATGAAACCGGTTACTGCCAACGAACGGTTTAACCTAGAAGAACGAAATTTGGCGAGCCAAGTGGGACTGGTGTACTGATCATTACCTGAAAGTTTCATCAAGATTGGGTGAAAAAGTGTGTGCTGAGATTTCAGGCAACTCGTAGTTTTTTGGAAGCTTGGCAGACCCTTTCCATGAAAGTGATTCTCGCCAATCTCTGCTTAGGGCTACATCAACAGCAAACAAACCATAGAGATAGAACTTGAAACTGCTTTATTGTGTCAAGTTTCAAAGAGCTAGCACAAACCGTGTTTGATTTAGAGTTCCAAATACATGTATCCCTATAGGAGAAAACAGAGTGAAACCTCAAAAATGAAACCGGTTACTGCCAACGAACGGTTTAACCTAGAAGAACGAAATTTGGCGAGCCAAGTGGGATTGGTGTACTGATCATTACCTGAAAGTTTCATCAAGATTGGGTGAAAAAGTGTGTGCTGAGATTTCAGGCAACTCGTAGTTTTTTGGAAGCTTGGCAGGCCCTTTCATGAAAGTGATTCTCGCCAGTCGCTGCTTAGGGCTACATCAACAGCAAACAAACCATAGAGATAGAACTTGAAACTGCTTTATCGTGTCAAGTTTCAAAGAGCTAGCACAAACCGTGTTTGATTTAGAGTTCCAAATACATGTATCCCTATAGGAGAAAACAGAGTGAAACCTCAAAATGAAACCGGTTACCGCCAACGAACGGTTTAACCTAGAAGAATGAAATTTGGCGAGCCAAGTGGGATTGGTGTACTGATCATTACCTGAAAGTTTCATCAAGATTGGGTGAAAAAGTGTGTGCTGAGATTTCAGGCAACTCGTAGTTTTTTGGAAGCTTGGCAGGCCCATTCCATGAAAGTGATTCTCGCCAGTCTCTGCTTAGGGCTACATCAACAGCAAACAAACCATAGAGATAGAACTTGAAACTGCTTTATTGTGTCAAGTTTCAAAGAGCTAGCACAAACCGTGTTTGATTTAGAGTTCCAAATACATGAATCCCTATAGGAGAAAACAGAGTGAAACCTCAAAATGAAACCAGTTACTGCCAACGAACGGTTTAACCTAGAAGAACGAAATTTGGTGAGCCAAGTGGGATTGGTGTACTGATCATTACCTGAAAGTTTCATCAAGATTGGGTGAAAAACTGTGTGCTGAGATTTCAGGCAACTCGTAGTTTTTTGGAAGCTTGGCAGGCCCTTTCCATGAAATTGATTCTCGCCAGTCTCTGCTTAGGGCTACATCAACAGCAAACAAACCATAGAGATAGAACTTGAAACTGCTTTATTGTGTCAAGTTTCAAAGAGCTCGCACAAACCGTGTTTGATTTAGAGTTCCAAATACATGTATCCAAATAGGAGAAAACAGAGTGAAACCTCAAAATGAAACCGGTTACTGCCAACGAACGGTTTAACCTAGAAGAACGAAATTTGGCGAGCCAAGTGGGATTAGTGTACTGATCATTACCTGAAAGTTTCATCAAGATTGGGTGAAAAAGTGTTTGCTGAGATTTTTTGCAACTCATAGTTTTTTGGAAGCTTGGCAGGCCCTTTCCATGGAAGTGATTCTCGCCAGTCTCTGCTAAGGGCTACATCAACAGCAAACAAACCATAGAGATAGAACTTGAAACTGCTTTATTGTGTCAAGTTTCAAAGAGCTAGCACAAACCGTGTTTGATTTAGAGTTCCAAATACATGTATCCCTATAGGAGAAAACAGAGTGAAACCTCAAAATGAAACCGGTTACTGCCAACGAACGGTTTAACCTAGAAGAACGAAATTTGGCGAGCCAAGTGGGATTGGTGTACTGATCATTACCTGAAAGTTTCATCAAGATTGGGTGAAAAAGTGTGTGCTGAGATTTCAGGCAACTCGTAGTTTTTTGGAAGCTTGGCAGACCCTTTCCATGAAAGTGATTCTCGCCAATCTCTGCTTAGGGCTACATCAACAGCAAACAAACCATAGAGATAGAACTTGAAACTGCTTTATTGTGTCAAGTTTCAAAGAGCTAGCACAAACCGTGTTTGATTTAGGGTTCCAAATACATGTATCCCTATAGGAGAAAACAGAGTGAAACCTCAAAATGAAACCGGTTACTGCCAACGAACGGTTTAACCTAGAAGAACGAAATTTGGCGAGCCAAGTGGGATTGGTGTACTGATCATTACCTGAAAGTTTCATCAAGATTGGGTGAAAAAGTGTGTGCTGAGATTTCAGGCAACTCGTAGTTTTTGGAAGCTTGGCAGACCCTTTCCATGAAAGTGATTCTCGCCAATCTCTGCTTAGGGCTACATCAACAGCAAACAAACCATAGAGATAGAACTTGAAACTGCTTTATTGTGTCAAGTTTCAAAGAGCTAGCACAAACCGTGTTTGATTTAGAGTTCCAAATACATGTATCCCTATAGGAGAAAACAGAGTGAAACCTCAAAATGAAACCGGTTACTGCCAACGAACGGTTTAACCTAGAAGAACGAAATTTGGCGAGCCAAGTGGGATTGGTGTACTGATCATTACCTGAAAGTTTCATCAAGATTGGGTGAAAAAGGGTGTGCTGAGATTTTTTGCAACTCATAGTTTTTTGGGAAGCTTGGCAGGCCCTTTCCATGGAAGTGATTCTCGCCAGTCTCTGCTAAGGGCTACATCAACAGCAAACAAACCATAGAGATAGAACTTGAAACTGCTTTATTGCATCAAGTTTCAAAGAGCTAGCACAAACCGTGTTTGATTTAGAGTTCCAAATACATGTATCCCTATAGGAGAAAACAGAGTGAAACCTCAAAATGAAACCAGTTACTGCCAAGGAACGGTTTAACCTACAAGAACGAAATTTGGCAAACCAAGTGGGATTGGTGTACTGATCATTACCTGAAAGTTTCATGAAGATTGGGTGAAAAAGTTTTTGCTGAGAATTCAGGAAACTCATAGTTTTTTGGAAGCTTGGCAGGCCCATTCCATGAAATGGATTATCGCCAGTCTCTGGTTAGGGCTACATCAACAGCAAACAAACCATAGAGATAGAACTTGAAACTGCTTTATTGCGTCAAGTTTCAAAGAGCTAGCACAAACCGTGTTTGATTTAGAGTTCCAAATACATGTATCCCTATAGGAGAAAACAGAGTGAAACCTCAAAATGAAACCGGTTACTGCCAACGAACGGTTTAACCTAGAAGAACGAAATTTGGCGAGCCAAGTGGGATTGGTGTACTGATCATTACCTGAAAGTTTCATCAAGATTGGGTGAAAAAGTGTGTGCTGAGATTTCAGGCAAATCGTAGTTTTTTGGAAGCTTGGCAGGCCCTTTCCATGAAAGTGATTCTCGCCAGTCTCTGCTTAGGGCTACCTCAACAGCAAACAAACCATAGAGATAGAACTTAAAACTGCTTTATTGTGTCAAGTTTCAAAGAGCTAGCACAAACCGTGTTTGATTTAGAGTTCCAAATACATGTATCCCTATAGGAGAAAACAGAGTGAAACCTCAAAAGGAAACCGGTTACTGCCAAGGAACGGTTTAACCTAGAAGAACAAAATTTGGCGAGCCAAGTGGGATTGGTCTGCTGATCATTAACTGAAAGTTTCATGAAGATTGGGTGAAAAAGTGTTTGCTGAGATTTCAGGCAACTCGTAGTTTTTTGGAAGCTTGGCAGGCCCTTTCCATGAAAGTGATTCTCGCCAGTCTCTGCTTAGGGCTACATCAACAGCAAACAAACCATAGAGATAGAACTTGAAACTGCTTTATTGTGTCAAGTTTCAAAGAGCTAGCACAAACCGTGTTTGATTTAGAGTTCCAAATACATGTATCCCTATAGGAGAAAACAGAGTGAAACCTCAAAATGAAACCGGTTACTGCCAACGAACGGTTTAACCTAGAAGAACGAAATTTGGCGAGCCAAGTGGGATTGGTGTACTGATCATTACCTGAAAGTTTCATCAAGATTGGGTGAAAAAGTGTGTGCTGAGATTTCAGGCAACTCGTAGTTTTTTGGAAGCTTGGCAGGCCCTTTTCATGAAAGTGATTCTCGCCAGTCGCTGCTTAGGGCTACATCAACAGCAAACAAACCATAGAGATAGAACTTGAAACTGCTTTATCGTGTCAAGTTTCAAAGAGCTAGCACAAACCGTGTTTGATTTAGAGTTCCAAATACATGTATCCCTATAGGAGAAAACAGAGTGAAACCTCAAAATGAAACCGGTTACCGCCAACGAACGGTTTAACCTAGAAGAATGAAATTTGGCGAGCCAAGTGGGATTGGTGTACTGATCATTACCTGAAAGTTTCATCAAGATTGGGTGAAAAAGTGTGTGCTGAGATTTCAGGCAACTCGTAGTTTTTTGGAAGTTTGGCAGGCCCATTCCATGAAAGGGATTATCGCCAGTCTCTGCTCTGCTTAGGGCTACATCAACAGCAAACAAACCATAGAGATAGAACGTGAAACTGCTTTATTGTGTCAAGTTTCAAAGAGCTAGCACAAACCGTGTTTGATTTAGAGTTCCAAATACATGTATCCCTATAGGAGAAAACAGAGTGAAACCTCAAAATGAAACCAGTTACTGCCAACGAACGGTTTAACCTAGAAGAACGAAATTTGGTGAGCCAAGTGGGATTGGTGTACTGATCATTACCTGAAAGTTTCATCAAGATTGGGAGAAAAACTGTGTGCTGAGATTTCAGGCAACTCGTAGTTTTTTGGAAGCTTGGCAGGCCCTTTCCATGAAATTGATTCTCGCCAGTCTCTGCTTAGGGCTACATCAACAGCAAACAAACCATAGAGATAGAACATGAAACTGCTTTATTGTGTCAAGTTTCAAAGAGCTAGCACAAACCGTGTTTGATTTAGAGTTCCAAATACATGTATCCCAATAGGAGAAAACAGAGTGAAACCTCAAAATGAAACCGGTTACTGCCAACGAACGGTTTAACCTAGAAGAACGAAATTTGGCGAGCCAAGTGGGATTAGTGTACTGATCATTACCTGAAAGTTTCATCAAGATTGAGTGAAAAAGTGTTTGCTGAGATTTTTTGCAACTCATAGTTTTTTGGAAGCTTGGCAGGCCCTTTCCATGGAAGTGATTCTCGCCAGTCTCTGCTAAGGGCTACATCAACAGCAAACAAACCATAGAGATAGAACTTGAAACTGCTTTATTGTGTCAAGTTTTCAAAGAGCTAGCACAAACCGTGTTTGATTTAGAGTTCCAAATACATGTATCTCTATAGGAGAAAACAGAGTGAAACCTCAAAATGAAACCGGTTACTGCCAAGGAACGGTTTAACCTAGAAGAACGAAATTTGGCGAGCCAAGTGGGATTGGTGTACTGATCATTTCCTGAAAGTTTCATCAAGATTGGGTGAAAAAGTGTCTGCTGAGAATTCAGGCAACTCATAGTTTTTTGGAAGCTTGGCAGGCCCTTTCCATGAAAGGGATTCTCGCCAGTCTCTGCTTAGGGCTACATCAACAGCAAACAAACCATAGAGATAGAACTTGAAACTGCTTTATTGTGTCAAGTTTCAAAGAGCTAGCACAAACCGTGTTTGATTTAGAGTTCCAAATACATGTATCCCTATAGGAGAAAACAGAGTGAAACCTCAAAATGAAACCGGTTACTGCCAACGAACGGTTTAACCTAGAAGAACGAAATTTGGCGAGCCAAGTGGGATTGGTGTACTGATCATTACCTGAAAGTTTCATAAAGATTGGGTGAAAAATTGTGTGCTGAGATTTCAGGCAACTCGTAGTTTTTTGGAAGCTTTGCAGGCCCTTTTCATAAAAGTGATTCTTGCCAGTCTCTGCTTAGGGCTACATCAACAGCAAACAAACCATAGAGAAAGAACTTGAAACTGCTTTATTGTGTCAAGTTTCAAAGAGGTAGCACAAACCGTGTTTTGATTTAGAGTTCCAAATACATGTATCCCTATAGGAGAAAACAGAGTGAAACCTCAAAAGGAAACCGGTTACTGCCAAGGAACGGTTTAACCTAGAAGAACGAAATTTGTCGAGCCAAGTGGGATTGGTGTACTGATCATTACCTGAAAGTTTCATGATGATTGGGTGAAAAAGTGTTTGCTGAGATTTCAGGCAACTCGTAGTTTTTTGGAAGCTTGGCAGGCCCTTTCCATGAAAGGGATTCTCGCCAGTCTCTGCTTAGGGCTACATCAACAGCAAACAAACCATAGAGATAGAACTTGAAACTGCTTTATTGTGTCAAGTTTCAAAGAGCTAGCACAAACCGTGTTTGATTTAGAGTTCCAAATACATGTATCCCTATAGGAGAAAACAGAGTGAAACCTCAAAATGAAACCGGTTACTGCCAAGGAACGGTTTAACCTAGAAGAACCAAATTTGGCGAGCCAAGTGGGATTGGTGTACTGATCAATACCTGAAAGTTTCATCAAGATTGGGTGAAAAAGTGTTTGCTGAGAATTCAGGCAACTCGTAGTTTTTTGGAAGCTTGGCAGGCCCTTTCCATGAAAGAGATTCTCGCCAGTCTATGCTTGGGCTACATCAACAGCAAAGAAACCATAGAGATAGAACTTGAAACTGCTTTATTTTGTCAAGTTTCAAAGAGCTAGCACAAACCGTGTTTGATTTAGAGTTCCAAATACATGTATCCCTATAGGAGAAAACAGAGTGAAACCTCAAAATGAAACCGGTTACTGCCAACGAACGGTTTAACCTAGAAGAACAAAATTTGGCGAGCCAAGTGGGATTGGTGTACTGATCATTACCTGAAAGTTTCATCAAGATTGGGTGAAAAAGTGTATGCTGAGATTTTTGGCAACTCGTATTTTTTTGGAAGCTTGGCAGGCCCTTTCCATGAAAGTGATTCTCGCCAGTCTCTGCTTAGGGCTACATCAACAGCAAACAAATCATAGAGATAGAACTTGAAACTGCTTTATTGTGTCAAGTTTCAAAGAGCAAGCACAAACCGTGTTTGATTTAGAGTTCCAAATTACATGTATCCCTATAGGAGAAAACAGAGTGAAACCTCAAAAGGAAACCGGTTACTGCCAAGGAACGGTTTAACCTAGAAGAACAAAATTTGGCGAGCCAAGTGGGATTGGTATACTGATCATTACCTGAAAGTTTCATCAAGATTGGGTGAAAAAGTGTGTGCTGAAATTTCAGGCAACTCGTAGTTTTTTGGAAGCTTGGCAGGCCCTTTCCATGAAAGTGATTCTCGCCAGTCTCTGCTTAGGGCTACATCAACAGCAAACAAATCATAGAGATAGAACTTGAAACTGCTTTATTTTGTCAACTTTCAAAGAGCTAGCACAAACCGTGCTTGATTTAGAGTTCCAAATACATGTATCCCTATAGGAGAAAACAGAGTGAAACCTCAAAAGGAAACCGGTTACTGCCAAGGAACGGTTGAACCTAGAAGAACGAAATTTGGCGAGCCAAGTGGGATTGGTGTACTGATCATTACCTGAAAGTTTCATGAAGATTGGGTGAAAAAGTGTTTGCTGAGAATTCAGGGAACTCGTAGTTTTTTGGAAGCTTGGCAGGCCCTTTCCATGAAAGTGATTCTCGCCAGTCTCTGCTTAGGGCTACATCAACAGCAAACAAACCATAGAGATAGAACTTGAAACTGCTTTAGTGTGTCAAGTTTCAAAGAGCTAGCACAAACCGTGTTTGATTTAGAGTTCCAAATACATGTATCCCTATAGGAGAAAACAGAGTGAAACCTCAAAATGAAACCCGTTACTGCCAACGAAAGGTTTAACCTAGAAGCACGAAATTTGGCGAGCCAAGTGGGATTGGTGTACTGATCATTACCTGAAAGTTTCATCAAGATTGGGTGAAAAAGAGTGTGCTGAGATTTCAGGCAACTCGTAGTTTTTTGGAAGCTTGGCAGGCCCTTTCCATTAAAGTGATTCTCGCCAGTCTCTCCTTAGGGCTACATCAACAGCAAACAAACCATAGAGATAGAACTTGAAACTGCTTTATTGTGTCAAGTTTCAAAGAGCTAGCACAAACCGTGTTTGATTTAGAGTTCCAAATACATGTATCCCTATAGGAGAAAACAGAGTGAAACCTCAAAATGAAACCGGTTACTGCCAACGAACGGTTGAACCTAGAAGAACGAAATTTGGCGAGCCAAGTGGGACTGGTGTACTGATCATTACCTGAAAGTTTCATGAAGATTGGGTGAAAAAGTGTTTGCTGAGATTTCAGGCAACTCGTAGTTTTTTGGAAGCTTGGCAGGCCCTTTCCATGAAAGTGACTCTCGCCAGTCTCTGCTTAGGGCATACATCAACAGCAAACAAACCATAGAGATAGAACTTGAAAACGGCTTTATTGTGTCAAGTTTCAAAGAGCTAGCACAAACCGTGTTTGATTTAGAGTTCCAAATACATGTATCCCTATAGGAGAAAATAGAGTGAAACCTCAAAATGAAAACGGTTACTGCCAACGACGGTTTAACCTAGAATAACGAAATTTGGCGAGCCAAGTGGGATTGGTGTACTGATCATTACCTGAAAGTTTCATCAAGATTGGGTGAAAAAGTGTTTGCTGAGACTTCAGGCAACTCGTAGTTTTTTGGAAGCTTGGCAGGCCCTTTCCATGAAAGTGATTCTCGCCAGTCTCTGCTTAGGGCTACATCAACAGCAAACAAACCATAGAGATAGAACTTGAAACTGCTTTATTGTCTGAAGTTTCAAAGAGCTAGCACAAACCGTGTTAGATTTAGAGTTCCAAATACATGTATCCCTATAGGAGAAAACAGAGTGAAACCTCAAAATTAAACTGGTTATTGCCAACGAACTGTTTAACCTAGAAAACGAAATTTGGCGAGCCAAGTGGGATTGGTGTACTGATCATTACCTGAAAGTTTCTTCAAGATTGGGTGAAAAAGTGTGTGCTGAGATTTCAGGCAACTCGTAGTTTTTTGGAAGCTTGGCAGGCCCCTTTCCATGAAAGTGATTCTCGCCAGTCTCTGCTTAGGGCTACATCAACAGCAAACAAACCATAGAGATAGAACTTGAAACTGCTTTATTGTGTCAAGTTTCAAAGAGCTAGCACAAACCGTGTTTGATTTAGAGTTCCAAATACATGTATCCCTATAGGAGAAAACAGAGTGAAACCTCAAAATGAAACCGGTTACTGCCAACGAACGGTTTAACCTAGAAGAACGAAATTTGGCGAGCCAAGTGGGATTGGTGTACTGATCATTACCTGAAAGTTTCATCAAGATTGGGTGAAAAAGGGTGTGCTGAGATTTCAGGCAACTCGTAGTTTTTTGGAAGCTTGGCAGGCCCTTCCCATGAAAGTGATTCTCGCCAGTCTCTGCTTAGGGCTACATCAACAGCAAACAAACCATAGAGAGAGAACTTGAAACTGCTTTATTGTGTCAAGTTTCAAAGAGCTAGCACAAACCGTGTTTTATTTAGAGTTCCAAATACATGTATCCCTATGGCAGAAAACAGAGTCAAACCTCAAAATGAAACCTGTTACTGCCAACGAACGGTTTAAACTAGAAGAACGAAATTTGGCGAGCCAAGTGGGATTGGTGTACTGATCATTACCTGAAAGTTTCATCAAGATTTGGGTGAAAAAGTGTGTGCTGAGATTTCAGGAAACTCGTAGTTTTTTGGAAGTTTGGCAGGCCCTTTCCATGAAAGTGATTCTCGCCAGTCTCTGCTTAGGGCTACATCAACAGCAAACAAACCATAGAGATAGAACTTGAAACTGCTTTATTGTGTCAAGTTTCAAAGAGCTAGCACAAACCGTGTTTGATTCAGAGTTCCAAATACATGTATCCCTATTGGAGAAAACAGAGTGAAAACTCAAAATGAAACCGGTTACTGCCAACGAACGGTTTAACCTAGAAGAACGAAATTTGGCGAGCCAAGTGGGATTGGTGTACTTATCATTACCTGAAAGTTTCATGAAGATTGGGTGAAAAAGGGTGTGCTGAGATTTCAGGCAACTCGTAGTTTTTTAGAAGCTTGGCAGGCCCTTTCCATGAAAGTGATTCTCGCCAGTCTCTGCTTAGGGCTACATCAACAGCAAACAAACCATAGAGAATAGAACTTGAAACTGCTTTATTGTGTCAAGTTTCAAAGAGCTAGCACAAACCGTGTTTGATTTAGAGTTCCAAATACATGTATCCCTATAGGAGAAAACAGAGTGAAAACTCAAAATGAAACCGGTTACTGCCAATGAACGGTTTAACCTAGAAGAACGAAATTTGGTGAGCCAAGTGGGATTGGTGTACTGATCATTACCTGAAAGTTTCATCAAGATTGGGTGAAAAAGGGTGTGCTGAGATTTCAGGCAACTCGAAGTTTTTTGGAAGCTTGGCAGGTAGTTTCCATGAAAGTGATTCTCGCCAGTCTCTGCTTAGGGCTACATCAACAGCAAACAAACCATAGAGATAGAACTTGAAACTGCTTTATTGTGTCAAGTTTCAAAGAGCTTGCACAAACCGTGTTTGATTTAGAGTTCAAATACATGTATCCCTATAGGAGAAAACAGAGTGAAACCTCAAAATGAAACCGGTTACTGCCAACGAACGGTTTAACCTAGAAGAGCGAAATTTGGCGAGCCAAGTGGGACTGGTGTACTGATCATTACCTGAAAGTTTCATCAAGATTGGGTGAAAAAGTGTGTGCTGAGATTTCAGGCAACTCGTAGTTTTTTGGAAGCTTGGCAGACCCTTTCCATGAAAGTGATTCTCGCCAATCTCTGCTTAGGGCTACATCAACAGCAAAACAAACCATAGAGATAGAACTTGAAAACTGCT